>NW_027185761.1:874079-933457 GCF_028583685.1 Petaurus breviceps papuanus | reverse complement strand
AAAACGAATCTTCTAGCTTTAGCTGCAGAAGGTTGCAAAAAGCAATATCCAACTGAATCTATGTGGCCTAGGGGAGACAGACCCTGGTACTCACTTAGAGACTGTACGAGAAAACTAAAGGAGGAGGTAATGAAAACTGCTATCCTGATTGGAGATGCAAATGCATATTATGATACCCCCCTAGGAGTTCCTCATAGAAATATCATAGTGAAGACGGCTCCTCCTGCATATAAGCACCTAATTCTGACTCTGTTAATTGGAGAAATAGGGCACCCTCTTTCAGAGGTGCTGGATAAGATTTCACAATTAAGCGATTTAGGGGAATGGGAAAAAGACAAATTGCCTCGAGAGAGAAGAGTAAACAGCCAGAGGATTCAGAGACAAAATAGACCAACAAGAACGGAACTGTTTACTGCTCTATTAAGAGCTGGGGTGGACTTCAGAAGAATAGATGGTATTCCAACTGAAGAGCTGCATAAGCTGTACCAAGAAAAGGTACTTAGCATTAGAATGAACAGGGAAGCAGGAACCACCCCCGCAGGTATTTCTGAATCTGAATCTTTGTATCCAAGTTTGCCCCACCTTCAGGGGGAATAGGAGATAGGCCAAGCCCCAGCCCAGATAAAAGAAATATGCAGAAGAGATTGCAGACCCCATATTGGTTTAACAATATATTGGAAGAATGGATCAACTACTGTGACTAGGGCACTGATTGATACTGGGGCTGAGGCCACACTTATCTATGGAAACCCTGATAAGTTTAAACATGGAACTCCTATTACCATCATGGGTCTAGGAGGTGCTGAAATATCAGCCAGACAGGTTAAAATAACAATGAAAATTGGGCAGTTACCTAAGAAAGAATATACTGTGGTTGTTGTACCCATTCCTGAATACATCATTGGGATAGATGTATTGAGAGGCATGACACTGAATTTACCTGAAGGGAGATACCAATTTGCTGTGAGGAAGATAGGAATTAATACAGTTTTAGTGGGAAAACTAAAAATGGACCCAATCACTTTACCTGAACCTTCTGAAGTAATTACTTTAAAACAGTATCGTGTGCCAGGTGGGCAAGATGAAATTACCACTACTATAAAGGAATATGTTGAAGCAGGAGTATTGGTCCCTACAACCACAAGATGGAATAATCCTGTCTGGCCAGTAAGAAAATCAGATGGGACATGGAGAATGACTGTGGATTATAGACAGTTGAATAAGGTGACTCCTTCTTTGTATGCTGCTGTTCCAGATACCATCACCTTAATAGAAAGGATCCAGAAATATGATGGGACTTGGTATGCAGTTATTGACTTGGCAAATGCCTTCTTCACCATCCCAATAGACCCTAAACAATGGGACCACTTCGCTTTCACTTGGCAGGGTAGACAATATACTTTCACCCGCTTGCCACAAGGGTACATACATAGCCCCACTATTTGTCACAGGATTGTGGCTGAACAGTTGGATGAATTAAAGCTACCTGGTGTACAGCTTACCCACTACATTGATGATATCATGATACAGGGAAAAGATGCGAAAGTAGTGGAAAGGAGTTTGACCGTTCTAATTGAGCATATGAAAAGTAAAGGGTGGGAAATTAACCCTGCAAAGGTTCAAGGACCAGCTCAAAATGTGAAATTTTTGGGTATACAATGGAACAAGGGGCTAAGGGAGATTCTTCCTCAAGCCCGACAAAAGATTCAGGATTTTCCTACCCCTACCAATAAGAAGGAGGCCCAAAAGTTCATAGGATTGTTTGGATACTGGAGGCACCACATTCCACATTTGGGACAGATTTTAAAACCTTTATATAGAGTCACACGGAAGAAATATGAATTCGATTGGGGACTTGAGCAGAGTAAAGCTTTTGAAGAAGCCAAGGCTGCCATACAATTGGCCCTAGATTTGTGGCCCATGCAAAATGGTCCAGTGGAATTGCAAGTGACTGTACAAGATGATTATGCAAACTGGAGCTTATGGCAAAAACAACAAAGCCAAAATGTACCTTTGGGATTTTGGTGTAGGAAACTCCCTTCATCTGGAGTCCAGTATACACCTTTTGAAAAGCAGTTGTTAGCTGCATATTGGGCTTTGGTGGAGACTGAACAACTGACTCTGGGCCATGAAGTGATATTAAGACCTGGAATCCCAATTATGACCTGGGTAATGAGTACCCCAGCTTCTCACAGAATTGGACATGCCCAAGAGGCTAGTATAATCAAATGGAAGTGGTATATTCAAAATAGAGCGAAAACAGGCAAAAGCGGAGTCTCTGCTCTACATGAATCTGTAGCAAACATAGAAATTGAGAGGAATGACACACCCCCTGAGCCAAAGCAACAGTTGGTAAAGTCCACTGTAAAGTGGAATGAGGGATATGATGTATTAACTGAGGAACAAAAGAGACATGCATGGTTTACTGATGGGACAGCAAAATATTTGGGGCAAAAAAGACATTGGAAAGCAGTGGCCTATAACCCATGTACTAGAAGGACTTTGGAAAGTACTGGGATAGGTGCAAGTAGCCAATATGCTGAACTTATGGCATTATATCAAGCCATCAAAATAGAACAAGGAGGACAGTGTCATATATTCACTGATTCATGGACGGTAGCTAATGGGTTAGCTACATGGATGCCCATGTGGAAAAATGAAAATTGGGAAATTCATGGGAAACAAGTCTGGGGCAAAGAATTATGGGAAGATATCTGGAACATGTCTTTGGTCACTGACTTGTCAGTTTTTCATGTAGATGCTCACGTGGCCCCCACCACACCAGAACGTGAGTACAATGCTCATGCTGATCGACTGGCAAAGATTGCTACTGAACATATTGTCCCTACTTTGACAACAACTGATGATCCGGTATTAGCAAAATGGGTCCACCAAACAGCAGGCCATTTGGGGGTCCAGGCCACACACCAGTGGGCACAAGATCGAGGTATTAGTATCTCTCATTCACTGTTAAAACAGATAGCAGAAGACTGTCATATATGTCAATTGGAAAAGGAGCGAACTGTTCCTCGGGTAGTAACTGGAGAGATAGCAAGAGGAAAAGTCCCAGCCCAAATCTGGCAAATAGATTATATGGGTCCACTACCACTGGATAAAGGATGCAGATTTATATGTACTTGTGTTGATACCTATTCAGGTGTACTAGTAGCTTGTCCTTATAAGAATGCAACCCAGAAAAACACTTGTAAAACTCTAGATCTCATAAGCCTATATTATGGAACCCCAATGCAGATTCAAAGTGACAACGGGTCACATTTCAAAGGCAATGAAATGAAGAAGTATTGTATACTAAACAATATAGAATGGATATATCATATTCCATATTATCCAGAAGCATCTGGGTTGATTGAAAGAATGAATGGATTACTGAAAGGACAATTGAGGAAGTTAAGTTCCAATAATTCATATCAACATTGGAAGGATAATTTGTTCATGGCTTTGCGTAATTTGAATAATAGACCATTGGGAGGAAGTACACCTCTAGCCAGAATGATGACCCCCAATCTGCAAATTAGAAAACAACAAACACACAAGATCCCAATTATTGAGTATTGGACCTTGAGGCCAGATGTCCCAGCACCGTACCCAGGACCACCTGGTTCAATGGGGTATGATTTACATTGTTTAGAGGGCTTTTGGTTGGACAGAAAAGAAATAAGAAAAATCTCCACTGGGATATGCATAAGAATCCCTAAAAATCACTTTGGACAGATTTTACCCAAATCAGGATTAGCAGCTCAAGGAATACATGTATTGGCTGGAGTAATAGATTCTAATTATCAAGGAGAAATTGTTGTAACATTCCAGAATTTAAGTGAAAGGCCCATACAGATTCACAAGAATGATAGGATAGTTCAAGTGATTATTGTTCCTTGTAAAACAATGCCACTTGTAAAAACTGACCCTCCTTCCAAAATAACTGTCACAGGAACTGAAGGATTTGGTTCTACTGATAGAATAAAATCAGGAGCTAAAGTATGGGTAAAACGGAAGCCAGATGATCTTCCAAAGGCTGCAGAGATTATAGCATATGGGAGGGATAACACTGTAACTATTGTTTATTCTGGAGAAGATGATTACAAAATTGTACCCTTAACTCATTTATTCTACCGTGAGTGAGGCTACGATAGTCTGGTTATTGTCTCTTTGCTTTTTCTTGATTTTTTGTTTGTTCACCTTGTTTGTTAGATTTGTTTCCACAGGCTTGGTACCCTCCATCTGTAGATGCCTGATAGCTTAAGCTGGATGTCACCCCCTGTCTGCAACTGTGATGTGTCACCCTTGGACCTGGCATCAAGCATATTAAGAACTGACCTCTCAAATGGGACCCCTTAGGACAGGGACAGCTCTACATCCGATTTCAGCAGCAAGTAGCCATAGAAGAAGAGATCTTCACCCCTTACCACAAGATTTTGGGGCCCCATTTGTTCGAGGTGGGGGGAATGATGGGGAACTTGTGCTCAAGCGCCACCCTAAAATATGGTTTTCTGTGTTTATTGTGTGCTATTCTTGTTATATTGTTGTGAAATTTTGTTGACACCAGTTATTCCTACTGCATTTTTGTCAAGTAAGGGACATGAAAGATCTTGGGGCCAAATGTAAGGGTTATGGGATTTAAAGATCTTCCATGCCCCGTTGGACTTGCTGATGTAGCAGGAAGGGGCGGAGCAAGAGGAAGCGGAAGCCAAGCTAGCGTTCCTGCGTTGGCTGGCGGTGGTGGTGACGGCGGCAGCAGCAGAGGCAGTGGCAGCGCGAAGCCCTTTTTGAGTTAGGACTGCTAAGGACTTTCTGCTAAGGACTCCTGCTGAGGACTGCCAGGGGCCGGAGCTGCTGGGAGCGCGCTTCCAGGACGCTGGGTGGTTGCTGTGTGTGGGGAGAGGAGGACCTTTGCCTGAGGTAGCCTGTTCTGTTTTAAAGGCTTGAAAATGTGGGTGCTTTCTACTTTATCTACCTGTGCCAATATCATAACTACTCTGATGGCTTTCACTTTCTGGTTTTGGGACTCAGTCTTTTGGTATCTTAATAAATTTTCTAGTTTATTTCCTCATATGGCAAACATGACGTATTTTCTAATGGATAATTATATCAGCATATTTGTAATCTCTATAGGCATTGTGAATATGGCATTGCTGATACAGTGGCTCAGCAAGCAAGAGTACCGACCCCAGTGCCGGGATGACCCGGATCACATCCGGGCCCAGACACCCAGCACCACACCCAGAAACAACAACTGGCCGTGCAACCTCGAGCAAGCCACTCAACCCCAATAGCTTTAAAAAAAAAATAGTTCAACTTTGATAAGTTCCTTATGATTTCTTTTCCCTGTTTACCTTCTCATGCTTCTTGTATCTGAATGTCAAATTTTCTATTCAACTCTGGTTTTTTCAGCAAGAATTCTTGAAAGTCCTGTATTCCACTGAATGAACATATTTTCCCCTGAAACATGATACTCAGTTTTGCTGGATAGGTGACTCTTGGTTTTAATCCCAGCTCCCTTGACCTCCGGAATATCACATTCCAGGCCCTTCGATCCCTCAGTGTAGAAGCTGCCAGATCCTGGGTTATCCTGATTGTGTTTCCACAATATTCAAATTGTTTCTTCCTAGCTGCTTGTAATATTCTCTCCTTAATCTGGGAATTCCGGAACCTGGCTATAATATTCCTAGGAGTTTTCTTTTTGGGATATTTTTCAGGAGGTGATCAGTGGATTCTTTCCACCTCTATTTTGCCCTCTCATTCTAAAACATCAGGGCAGTTTTCTTTGAGAATTTCCTGGAGGATGCTTTCCAGGCTCTTACTTTGGTCATGGCTCTCAGGCAGTCCAATAATTTTTAAATTATCTCTCCTGGATCTATTTTCCAGGTCAGTGGTTTTTCCCATGAGATATTTCACATTGCCTTCTATTCTTTCATTTGTTTGGATCTGTTTAACAGCATCTTGATTTCTCATAAAGTCATTAGCTTCCATTTGCTCCAATCTAATTCTGAAGCAATGATTCTCCTCAGTGAGCTTTTGAGATTCTTTTTTTCATCTGGCAAATTCGACTTTTTAAGGCATTCTTCTCCTCATTGCCTTTTTTGAGCCTCCTTTGCCATTTGAGTCAGTCTGTTTTTTAAGGTATTATTTTCTTCAGTCAGGCTGTTGACTCTCATTTCATAATTTTCTTGCATTGTTCTCATTTCTCTTCCCAATTTTTCCTCCACTTCTCTTATCTGCTTCTTAAGGTCCTCTATGGCCTGTAACCAGCTTGTATTTTCCTTTGAAGCTTTTGGTGCAGGAGTTCTGACTTCACTGATTTCCTCCTGTTCCATGCCTTGCTCCTTCTTATCCCCAAAATAGGAGTGTAATGTTGGAATCTTCTGTCTGCTTTGTTTCCTTTGCCTGCTCATTTTGCCGCTCAATGATTTGACTTTTGGGCTTTTTGCCACAATAGGACTCTGCCACCAGACAGGGGAGTTTTCGTCCCAAACGCTGGGGTTTTCTCAGCTGCCGGAGGTATTAGATGGGTGCCCTCTCTGAGGTCTCCACATGCTCTGGCAAGCTGGACACACACCCCAGGACCTCCACCCTAGACTGCAATCCAGATCCAAGCAGGTTAAAGCAAGAGCAATTACCCCTCAGACTGGTGCTTGGTCCCCCTACACTCTGCAGGCCAGGAGCTGAAGCCTCCACGTGGCGCTGGTAGGCTGTGCTGGAGTCTCAGCGGTTTCTTGCCCCAGGGGTAAAAGCCTCGCACTCCCACTTACTGGGTCCCAAAGTCCAGACTGCACTGGCCTCTCACCTTGTCCTTCGCATCTATGTATTGATAAATCTGGAAATGGCCACAGCTGCTGCTAATCTGGAGTCCCTTAGGCTGGCAGCTGGTCAGGCCCGCCCTGGAGCTAAAGCCTCTGTGTGATGCTGGGCTCGGCTCCCAGAGCGCTGCGCTGGCCGATTCCTGCCGGCCTGCCGGGCTGTCCTCAGTGGGAGGTTAGCTTCTCTGTGTCATTTTGTGTGTTCTGCAGCTCCAAAGTTTGTTGAGAGTCCCCTTTTTACATGGATTGGGGAGAGTGGAAGCCGCAGCCGTGGGAGGGTTGTGCTTCTACTCCGCCATCTTGGCTCCGCCCCCCCAGATCATCTTAATGATGTTCCTTTCTTTCTCATTCCTGCCCTAGACAAGAATAGAGCCTAAAATTCCAAATAGTCTAATGGACAAGATGTTTTCTGTGCTTTGCCTCATCCCCAAGTCTAGGGGTCCTTTTTGTTTGTAACAAAACTTGAAAAGTGAAAAGCAAACTTCTCTCTTGGTGTCCAGAGAATTTTGATATAAATTTCACTTCTTATGCTTACTGCCTGTGTGACTTAGGGGAGATCCATTGTCCTCTCTGAGCCTCAGTTTCTTAATCATTAAAATGAAGTGATTAGACTATAAAGTCTATAAGGTCCTTTCCAGTTCTAAAGCAATAATCCTAAAATCTTATAGCTAAACATCAACCTTCTCTGAGATTTGGGTGTCAAAGTTAATGAGCCCTTTTCTCCCTTGGCCTATATGGTGAATGGTTGTTATGAAGGCTCTTTGAGAAGAAGAGACCAGTTAACTTTGGTCTTTGTATACCATAACTAGCACAATGCTTGTCAATTAGTGTCACTTCATACAAGCTCATTGATTGTGAGTTTGAGTCTGAGTTCTAAAGCAATTTCAACAAACACTAGAGTCTGAGGTCTTAGTGACAATCTAAATTGAACATTCTAGTTAGAGATAGGTAAAAATCACAACTTGCAACCTTGTTATTTGCAGGCCTCATCAGAAGAGCCTCTTATTCTTCACAGGAAAGGCTGAGCTGGTCAGACAAAGTCATTTGTTTTAATATAGTAGATGCTGAAGAGATATCAGTTCAGATTCCCATGTTATTATGAGTTTGCTACACTCAGTTAAAGAGAAAGATACCTACATATGTATAAAGCCAAGCACAGTTTTCCAGAGAACTGTTATTGTGAATAGCTCTAATGTTCTGATTATATAGTATAGTGAACTCTCTATTTATTCAGCAGTAAATTAAAGCAAAACATTCACAGAAACTAAACTACAGCATTCACAATGTTATAACATAACAACTTATCACTAAAGTGGCCATATAGTTTTCACCAAAGTGGCCACATAGTTTTAAGCAAAAGGTATCATTCAGTAAGTCCTTAACTCAATCATCCTTAAGGGATACAAAGTACAAAGGTCACAGTTCTCCACCCCTAGGTCACAGTAAATCATGATCTTCTCAGTCAGCATTAAGTATCCAAGGACAGTTCTTTTAATATTGACTCAAGATTTGCTCTCAGATTCCATAGTTCCTCTTCCATGGTCCCAGCACCTTCCTGAATCTACACAGCTGCCACCTGGATTCAAAGGTAGGCAGTTCTTAGCTCTTTGTCCAGTGCATCATCTAGCTTCTTGTCCAGTTCCATAATGAAGTACACAGTTTCCAGTCCATCTCAAGTCCTTCACAGATTCTGTTTCTGGGAAGACAAAGCTTAACAGAGCCAAAACAAGATCTGTACACATTGTCAGCGCCATCATCAATTTACTACCTGCCTGTGAAATCAACACAGACCCACATACAAGGTCTGAGAACTCACCACAAATCATCGGTACAATACCAGGACCTCTGAATCCCTCCTCCAAGACTTCTGTAAACAACTAGAAAATCCTCTTTCAGGGCTTCCAGTGAGATCCCAGGGTTTCTGTACAAAGTATCACAAACAAAAATCAACACAAACAAACGAGACAAACAGAGTTCCTGGCCACCACAAAGTTCCCCTTCTCAATTCCACTCTCTCCCAGTTTGGGCTTTATATGTGTCATTAATATGTGGTCATTAGCTCCTCCCTATTCTGTCCCTTCCTGTTGCATCAGCAAGTTCCTCCAACTGTGGGGTTCATAAGTCCTGTTTCTTAACAAAGACTTGATATAATCAATCATGGGCAAGGCTCAAAAGAAACTTGAACTGAAACAAGGTGCTAAATAATTAAATGGCTGAAACAAAATGCCAAGTATTTCTTTGCTTGCCATTACATTATTCCTGGCAGAGTTATGGCCACATGGTTATAAAATCTGCCTTGTACTCCCTGTCATCTTCTATGTCATATTAGTTGACAACATTCAAATTCACAGCCCCTGAACCATGGCCACACTGATGTATCAGCACAGGTCAAAGACATGAATTCACATGAAGCACTGAGGTTGGGAGGCAAGACTGTCAGATAGTCAGCTATCCACCACTCACTATATCTTAACTCCTGAGCCAGAAAAGAATCCCCCAGTTTGATTCATTATTCCTAATCTTTGGATCTCTGTGTCTCAAAACTTAAAGAGAAATCCCATCCTGAACCTTCCTTTAATTTGCAGTCACTTGAATCCTAATGCAAGTCCTTTCATTTTCAAGGAAGAAATCATCTTTCCTTAGATTCTTCTTAACTGTTCTGACCACAGAAATGTGTTCCATCCTCCCACTTATCCATACATAGATTAAACAAGGTATCCCCCGGCTCAGCTCTGCAAAATCATATGACTGAGAAAACCACCCTGAGTGTTTCCAAAACCCCACTACCTTCAAGCTATAGATGGTTTCTGGATTTGAAAATAGAATCTCTAGCATCAAATAAAGCTTGGGAATTATCAGGGCCATGTGCCTAGACAAGGAAATAAAAATCTGATATTTGTAATGTTTATTAGTTTATGAAGCACTTTGCCATTTAATAAAACACTTGTAATTCACAACCATAAATAGAACAGATTTTATTTAACCTTCTCTGTGGAAATGAAGGAAAATGAAGGTTAATATGTTAAAGGTATAATCAGGTAAACAAAAGTCATATCCTATTGAGTCAATAAGCTTTTATTAAGTTAATACTATATGTTGGGCATTGTGCTTAGTGCTAAAGATACAAAGAAAGAAAAAAAAAATCCCTCTTTCATTCTGAGGGGGAGACAACATGCGAACAATTATACACCAAAAAAAGATATACAGTGTAAATCATAGATGATCTTATAGGTACTAACATTAAAGCTTTGGAAGGATTTTAGGAGAAGGAAAGGCTTTAGTTGAGACTTTGAAAAGTCAGTGAATCTTAGAGGTAGACATAGAGTCATCCCCAGGCGGGAGGAGCAGTCAGTGATAAATTTTGGAGTCAAGAGATGGAGTCTTGTGAGAAGGATCAACAAGGAGACTAGAGTCTTTGGATTATATCTTTTGACTTGTATTCTTGCCATTATATCCTGATGCTTTTTACAGACCCAATAATGAACATAGTATTAAAAATATGATTCATATTATAAATTAGCATCCCAATTATCTGCCTGTGGGTTATCAACCTTGTAGATCACCTACCAAAAGTTAACTCAAGGTTAACTAGCTTCTGTCATTAAATCCACTTCTGAGTCATATTCTTCTCTGATCTATTGACTTATTCTTAGCAAAAGAAACTCATTTGTTGCTTTATTATTATTATTATTATTATTATTATTCTAAATCAAACCAGAGGAAGAAGCCATTTTTAAAAGGCATTATGAATTTTAAAACTTAATAAAATAAATGACTTTTGTGTTATCTGCATGCCTGCTCCCTTCCCATAGTGCTGCTGACTCTGAAAGATTTTCCCTCATTATACAGCCAATGTCTTCTTTAATTATGTCAGTGCCACTAAGTATACAAGGCTAGAGGAAGGAGTTATTGAGGACAAAGTAACAGACACAGACATCAAATTACCAAAGATTTATTAACCAGTAAGAGCCTTTTAACTAAAGGGCTTCATCATCCTAGCATGCATAAACAATATCTTCACACATTCATTCACACACATTCTACAATCAAGTATAATGAGCTCATGCAGTGTTGGAGACAGGTCTGAGTACAGAGATCCCTTTCTTTCTCTATACTCAGAGAGCTTCCCTAGGCATAAACTTGTAGAAAGAACATGAGAAATTAGAGTAAAACTTCTGGCGGGGGTGTAATTAACTATTTTCCTCCACTAATGGGAAGGAGTTGGGGGAAGGGACAGGGGATTATGATTTCCAAAGTGGATGGGGTCCTCTTTGTTTTCCTAAACTCTGCTTAAATCAAAGGTCAGTCTTTACCAATTGATCCATTTCCTGGCAATTCAAAAGTAAAAGGTGATATTTTCTTTTTAGATACCTTCATTTCAAACCAATAAGCTTTCCTTTAGGTCTTGTTAAACAAAATTTTAACTTCTTCCTTACAATGATTTACTTTTTCCATTATTATGATAGCTTACTACAATCATAGAAGGTAGTTACAAAAATGTAATATTAGTACATTAACATGTCATTAATTTTAGTTTATTGTTATAATTGTTTCTTCACATAAATTCCTTCTCCAAGTCCTCTTCATTCTGTGGAGTTGGCCATCAGTCCTCAAAGTTCTGACAGCTGTAAATTACCTCTGGAAGGTCCTACCAGATTAAGTGACACAGGTCCACTGCTAAAGCTGTTTGTTCTTTCTTCTCAAAGAGGACCATGACATCAAGAAAGTGATTCCATGACATGCAAGTTAGTTGGATTTAAGCAAGACAGGGCTATGCAAAGTCACCAGCCTCACTTTTACCTCCAGTACCATCTGGGTTCAGTGAGTTCAATGGATAGATGAGAAGAACTAAAGATGGTCCAAGATGAAATGGGGAATCATGTGGCCTTTTCATATTAAGGTCTTTTAACAAGTCTCTCTCTCTCTGACTGACACAAAGCCTATTCAGTGATTAAGGCATTTTGTTGTTTGAGCACCTGTCTTCATAAAGAAAAGCTCACCAACAAAAGTCTGATTGCTGGCATTGGTATTTGAAGGTAGATATGGTTAGCTGTAATGGAAATCTGAAGATCTTCCCTGCCCCTTGGCCCCTTGATAGGCTTAAGCGAATCTGAACCTTCTCTGATTTGAAAATATACTCTGCTGAATGAATATGTTGAATGTGAGAGGCTTGTTTTTTTCAGGACTGCCTATATCTTATTACTTTGTGATTGGTCAGTGAGTCAAGAAGGTTGTGACATTCTCTGACCCAGGAGAAAGCTATATATACCCTGATGTGAGGTTTTGCTTTTGGGTTCACTTATGGGAAGAGTTGAGTTATTTGGCCAGATGAGACTCTGGGCAGCCATTGAGCCCTCCAGATTTGCAAACCCAGATGTTGGTGCTCCCCTCTCTGGTAACTAACTAGGTATAGATGTAATGGTGAGACAACTGGAATCTGTCGGCTAAACTATGTTATTTTCTATAGTAACTTCTGCTTGTATTCTATGAAGTTCAGGGTGCTGACTTTTTCCCCTGAATTAGGTAAATGTTATAAGTTTGATTGATTAAAGTAAGATTTTTAACCCATTTTGAGTTGCTTTCCTTTAGAAAAGCAGATCAAAGAACCTGTGCTGGCAGCCATCCTGGGTATGCTAGGGTGCTTACTGCTACAGTAGCATCATATGAAGGAGTATGGAAGACTGTGTAGAGCACTGGACTTAGAGTTAGAAATACCTGTATTCAAATCCCACCTTAGATAAGAACCATTTGAATTATTTGGAATAGCTAGAGGGCACAGTCAATAGAGCACTTGGCCTGGAGTAAAGAAGAATTGAGTTCAAATCTAGCCTCAAACACTTCTCACTGTGTGACCCTGGGTGAGTCACTTAACCTTGTTCACCTCAGTTTGCTCATCTGTAAAGTGATATAGAGAAGGAAAATGGCAAACCACTCTTGTATCTCCATCAAGAAAATTCCAAATGGGGTCATTGTATCAGCAATGCCATATTCACAATGCCTATAGAGATTACAAATATGCTGATATAATTATCCATCACAAAATATGTCATGTTTGCCATATGGGGAAATAAACTAGAAAATTTATTAAGATACCAAAAGACTGAGTCCCAAAACCAGAAAGTGAAAGCCATCAGAGTAGTTATGATATTGGCACAGATACATAAAGTAGAAAGCACCCACATTCTCAAGCCTTTAAAACAGAACAGGCTACCTCAGGCAAAGGTCCTCCTTTCCCCACTCACAGCAACCACCCAGCATCCTGGAAGCACTCTCCGGCCCCTGGCAGTCCTCAGCAGGAGTCCTTAGCAGAAAGTCCTTAGCAGTCCTAACTAAAAAAAAAGGGCTTCACGCTGCCGCTGCCTCTGTTGCTGCCGCCGCCGTCGCAACTGCCGCCAACCACCGCCAGCCACCACAGGACCGCCAGCTCGGCTTTCACTTTCTCTAGCTTTTCACTTTCTCTTCCTCCGCCCCTTCCTGCTACGTCAGCACGTCCTTGGCTTTAGCTTTCTCTGGCTTTCGTTTTCTCTGGCTTTCGCTTTCTCTGGTTTTCACTTTCGCTTGCTCTGCCCCTTCCTGCTATGTCAGCACGTCCATGGGGCATGGAAGATCTTTAAATCCCATAACCTTTACAGTCATGAAGAGTTGGGCATGACTAAAACAACTGAACTAAATTCACATGACTTGTGGAAAGTCATTTAACGACTCTAGACCTCAATTTCCTTCTCCATAATAGGAGAGCATTGGAATCAGCTACTTTAAGATCCATTCCATGTCTAAATTTAGAATCCTGTGATCTCTTCCTAATAGCAAATTATAATTGCAAGGCTTGAGTGTGAAGCAGAAATATTGGAAGTTACATCCCCTATTTTCTTTGCAGATGTGGAAAACTGTAAGTGGTAATATAGGATGTACCATGAATTTTTCCGCAATATGTGACTTCATTTTGATTCACATTTTCCCTATTTTTTTTCCTTTTTTATTACAGATAGATCATTTTAGGGGATGGGGTGCATTGGGCAAGATAGGTGATATAAAAATAAAACATCAATACTGTTATTTTGAAAAGACCTCTTGCTACATCTTTTTTTCTGATTATAAAATCATTACATTCACGTACAATAGATTTTCTTTGCTCCACACACACACACACATACACACACACACACGCATGCACGCACACACACATTCCTTCCTATCTGTCTTCCCTTCCCTAATCCTTTTCTGTATCCCTCCCAAATTGGAATTATCTGTGGTAGAATATTTTCTGCTGGAAACATCCAACCTTGTGTTGTACTCAACTGAAACTTATTAACTAATTCCTGGTGTCTCTGAAATGGAGGTGCCCAAAGGTTAATATATGTGTGTGTATGTATGTATGTGTATATATATATATATATATATTTTTTTTTTTACCAAAACTTGGGACATCACTTGAATTGCTGCATAGCACCAATATTTGACAACACAAACGTAGTGTCCCCATTCCAAAGAGGGAGAGATAGGAGCGTAGTATCACCTGGGTGTGCCAGGTCCAGAGGGCAGCCTCTCACAGGATCATTAATCCCCATACTTGTCCTACTGTAGCCTAAAGATCATCAAACCTAAGACTCACTTGAATCTTAGTATTGCCAGATACAACAATGCCAGAAATGGTCACACTGAAGAAATCAAGATCATCTTAGATATCATATATTCCAATAATTGTGAATCCATTTTAAGGTCTTTCCTATGACAATAATTTAGGTTGTTGAATTGAATTTGTTTGTTCTTCAGGGTTAAAAAGAATATGGTATGTGAGTATCATAAACTAGAATCCTAAAAGGGTAATCCCTCACAGTACAGAACTGGTGAAGCATCTAATGGAAGTTATCCATTGCCTTCATCAAGTCCCTTGCTTGTTCACATGTCAGACAAGGTCAATTCATTTAAGTGGCATATTTCTTCTTTAAAGCCTAGCAATTGGACAAAATCATATTAATCAGAATTATCCCGTAGAATTACAATAGGAGACACTCTGGGACCACAATTGTGATGGAATTTGAAGGAGTTCACTATATAGTATAAAGGATATTGAATGTGGTAGTTTTGAATACATTATTTATTCCAAATGACTTATTGATGACCTTATAACTCATGAGTGGTAAAGCATAGCAAAGCCATGAGTGACTTATGAAAGGTCATCCATTACAAGTAGAAATGAATAATGTATAAATGTTATTGCAAATTTAGTTAATACAACAGTGATTGTTTATACATGCAATCTCTTTACTTTAACCTTACAATTTAAGTTGGAAATAAAGCATGCTTTTTCCCCATTTTGATTGGGAGAAAAAAAAATGTGCCTTTTGTATAAGCTTCCCACTAGTTCCATAAAATAAAAATGTGTTAAAGTATTAAAACCCAAGTGTCTCCATTCCAAGGAGAAAGGGAAAAATAATAGTGAATTCTCTTAATGATTACTTAAACACTACCTCATCCTTCACTTTTATCTAAATTTCATGATGGTACAGTAAACTCTTTTTTTTAAATCATATTCCTCAATCAGTGGAGCTCATCCCATCTTTTACTATGTCTCTGGTGGAATGACATAGCTCATGTTGATCTCTGATCTCCTGCAGAGGCCTCTTTGCACTTTTGCAAAGAGGCTGATTTAACCATATTTATCATTGTGACACAGGATGCTCCAAAAAGTTCACTGGTGGGCCCTCTCTCTTGCTCATGTTCTAACTGGTCACAGCCAGGTTCCGACTTCAAGATTTCAACTATAAAAAGCTAATGCTGGCTCTTTAAGCTGCTGCTTAGAACACTGACTGATGAGTTTTAGGTTGATTTGTGTGAACTTACCATGTCTTCTCTTGACCAACTCTAGTCATTGTTTCTGTTAGTTTCCAGATGAGTTTTAGTAGTTACTGCTGGTGTCTTTGGTATTACCCATCTCCCTATTTCAGCTGATTCCACCTCTATTCATATTGTCTTTCTGGTATTTTTTCCAGACATCTGGTTTAGTTTATCACAGAGAGCTGAGTTTCTCTATGACCTCTCACATCACCATATTTAATGCAAGCTCAAAAATGTATTTTAAGAATTCGAATGGGTCTATCTTAGTTAAAAGAAATCGCTCAATTAAATCAATAATGACTCAATTTCAGACACATAGGTTTGGTTGAGAATGGAGTTGTTTGCGTGAGAGTGGCCTTTAATAGTGCCCTTTAAAACATACCATATGGGGCAGCCAGGTGGCACAGTGAATAGATCACTGGCCCTGGAGTCAGGGCGGGGGGGAGTTGCTGAATTCAAATTCAGCCTTAGACACTTAACACTTAGTAGCTGTGTAATCTTTGGCAAGTCACTTAACCCCAATTGCCCTACCTTCACCCCTGCAGAAAGCAAAAAAAAAAAAGTCATGCCCTACATGTAGTCACATATCATTTACCTTTAGGACTATCTAGCCCCATGTTTTGACCATTTTAAAAGCCTTTATCTATTCAGTTTTGAGAGTGAATAATGGCATCAGTGCCAGAAGGGCTATGCAAGAGGGATAACTGTATAAACAGAAGTAAAAAATAAAGTTTTAGATTAGTAGAATGGGAATATCATACTGTACTCTCACAAAATGGTGGGAGAATTATGAACTTGAGTGTGACATGGGCTCTATCCTAGCCTATCACCAGACCAAACCCCATAGATTTGACCAGTCACACCACCTTGTAGAATAGAGCAACTTGAGGACCATCAATTTTTGCTTTCTTTTCTTTCTGGTCAACATAGACAAGTTCTGTCTTGCATAACAGTTAACTCTGAGATATCTATCAGTTGGGGCATGGCTGAACAAGTTTTGGCATAATAATGTAATGGAATACAATTGCTAAATAAGAAATGATGAAAAAGTAGATTTCAGAAAAACCTAGAAAGACTTACATGAACTGATACTGAGTGAAGTCAACAGAAACAGAACGTTTTACACAGTAACAGCAACATTGTGAAAATGACCAACTTTGATAGATTTATCTCTTTTCAGCCATGCAATGATCTAAAAAAAAATCCAAAAGGCTCATGATGAAAAATGTTATCTACTTAGAGACAGAACTATTGAGTCTGAATACTGATTGAAGCATACTATTTTCTCCCTTTTTTTATTGTTTTTTTTCTTTCTCGTGGTTTTTCCCTTTTGTTCTGATTCTTCTTTCATGATATGACTAATGTGGAAATATGATTAATATGATTGTACACGTATAGCCTATATCAGATTGTATGCCCTCTTGGGAAGGGTGAAGGGCAGGGAAAAAACTAGAACTAAAAGGTGAATGTTGAAAACTAAAAATAAATAAATGGTATTTTAAAAACAGTTAACCCCTAAGATTCATTTATAAAACTCACCAAAAAAAATCTGCAACATTTCCAAAAAAGCCTCTGCCTTTTCTTAATTCTCCAGAAAATCCAGAACATGAAATATTACAAGAGGTGAAAAAGTACAATAAACTGTTGAAAGCAAAAATATAAATGAATTCCAAATATTGTAAGGGAAAGTAAAATCAAAGGGAAAAAAAGTTTTAAAAAATCACACTTGGAGACTGGAATGGGGAAATCACATCTTGATATATTTATTTTACTTACATGGGATTAAAAAATTGGGGAGTTATAAGAAATATTAGAATCATTCAATCCAATTTTCATCATGGTGAGGAAATAGTCCCTTTGTCATCCTCAGAAGGCCAAATAGAGTTGAAAGCAGAATATGTAGTATATTCTTTACAGTAGAAGATACCCAGGGAGACCTGCAGGTGTATTATCTATATGAACCTCCTTGAGTGACTGTTTAAGTTTCACTTTTTTATGAATATTGATTGATGTTAGCAAGGAAGGTGATCCTTAACTCTACTGCTCCATCCTTCTATCCTAATCAACTATTTTTGAAACAACAAATTGGATGAAGACATTATTATGAAATTTTTGGATGACATAAGGCTGAGAGGGATACGTAGTGTTAGAATACATATTTTAAAAGACTTGAATATTCAGAACAGGTTTAGTAAAGGTAACATGATTTAATTCACTTTCATTTAACATATATTTATAAAGCAGTTATTCTTTGCAAGGTGCTTTGCAAGGTGCTGAGGATACAAAGACAAAAAGCACATTGTTCCTTCAAGGAGATTATATCTTACTGAGAAATGTAATAGGAATAATTTTTAAATTTTGCACTTGGGTTCCAAAAATTCAACTAATCTAATGGGGGTGGGGATTTAAGATATCTGCTGCAAGTGTTTTGTCATTAAATTGAATATAAATATCCTGAGTTAGTATGATATTGGGTTGCATATACACACCTGACAAAAGGAGGAAATTGGCCCACTAAACATTGCCATGATCATCTAATATCTAGATTTTATGTTAAATTCTGGGTTCCATATTTTAGAAGAGACATGGGTATTAATAAGAATAATAATAGCAACAATAAAATAATAACATTTATATCATGCTTACTTAGTACCAGATACTGTACTAAGTGTTTTATAATTTTCATCTTGTTCAACTATCACAACAACTCTGGGTGGTAGGTGCTATTATCATCCCCATCTAACAGATTAGAAAATTGAGCTGAACAGTGGTTAAATAACTTGCCCAAGGTTACACAACTAGTAAGTATCTTTGGATGGATTTTAATTGAGGTCTTCCTGAGTCCAGAACCAATTTTCTATCCACTCCACCACCACCTGCACCCTACTCAGGCAAGCTTCCATGTATCCAAAGGACAGAAACCAGTTCAGTGAGTACAATTGAAATAATGATCAGTTAGAATTAAGGTTAAATTAGACTCTTGAAATATTTATCCTGGAAAAGGATAGATGTTGTTGGGACAGGAAAGAGTGAAAATTGTCTTCATATATTTGGAAGTTTCATGTTAGGAGTTTTAGCACCATACTTCTTGTAGAATTAGTTAAGCAGATTTCAGTTGAACAAAAATGAAATTTTTCATAACCATCAGACTTGCAACAAAATGGAATTGATTGTCCCTGAGGATAATGAGCTTCCTTTCATTTGAGGTGTTGAAGTAGACACTTGATGATCACTTGTCAGAATGATTTAGAGAGTATTCATAATTTGTATAGACATAAAAATAGATAACCTCCAAGGTGCTGTCCAGCTCTAAATCCATGATACTTTGATCCTTGCCAACTCTGTGGATTTAAGAGAAGCCAGCAATTTATTAAATCATGAATGATGTTCTCCCAGCATCACCTACAAATACCTTTGTGTGGAAATAGGGAAAAGTAGGGGTTATAGCTGTGGACTATAGGAAGCTAAGCTTTATAACTCCCATCTAGTCATTATCAAAATTGAATTAGCATCATGAATGTCTTATGTAACCCAAGATCTTCTAGTTTCATGTGCAGAATAAAATTCAGTGGAAGAACAATTAAATCCAGGGAAAAAAGAGAGAGATTAAAAGGTTCAACATTAATAGTAACATTATATTAAAATTATGTTATAATATCTATATATAACATTATATTATTACATATTATATATACTGTAAGTATTATATTATGTAACACACAGTTTCCAAAGTCCAAAAGTCTGACTTTTACTGACCTACTTGGCAATCACCATACAACAATGTTGCATTAGTTATGATTCTATGGACTGCCAGGAAGCACCAAACTTCTCGGATCTGTAGTTAAAACTCAGTGCTATTTATCATCTTCTCTGCCAGGCCTGATATATGCAAAATAGCAGCAGAAGATCACTATCAACTCATTCAAGGGCAAAAAAGAAATATTTTATGGAAGTCTCCACCACACATACACATGTACACATGTGGTTGAGTGCACACACATATTTTCTGTAATTATAGATCTGAACCAGAGCTATGACAGGCTTTCTGTGATTTAAATCTTATTCTGGGGTATAGAATAATGTAAAAATTGCTCAAGATGAAAGATAATTTGAAAGTCATTGAGATAGGGGACAACACAGACACCAAGGAGGATAGCTTTGAGAGTGATTGATTAGAACCAAGGACTTTGAAGGTTGGTTAAAAGGTCTGAAACCATACCTTCCCCTTACACTACCAGCAAGTCAACAATCACAAGTTATTAGCTCTTCCATTTGTAAGTTTTAAATATTAGGCATTGGATAGGAAAAGTTAACACCTAACCAGTTGTAAAGATTTATAACATTAGATGGTCTACAGGTGAAGACCCATACGTACTATCAGAGTCTGCCAATCTAATAAGTCATCTCTGCCATGTTGCTGGGAATGTCTATGTAGCCCATCAAACACTGAAAACATACACATTCCAACTTCAGCTTATACCATAGGAAGCATCTATTTATACACTAATGCCTCCTTAAAAGTTTTCACTGTTTACCTTGTGTTTGATTGGCCTTTCCATTCACCTCAACAATTACTTTAACATCTACTGGCATACTTTCTAGGTGTGATTGTTCCCCTTGTCCCAGGGCTATGTTTTAGTCATCAACAGTATGATTGTCATTAATTAACATTTATTGACTGCCTTATGGCAGGCAGATATGTTATGTTCTACAAAACTCTAGGGAATTTTACATAAAAGATTTTGATCAGCCTTGTCCTTGAAGAGTTTACAAAATGGTTGTTAGTCCCCTATCCCACCAAAAAAATTGTCATATTTAATTTTTATATTAATTTGTCTGTGTAAATGCTATTTCACCATGGAATGCAAACTTGTTAAGGCAAGAACTATTTGGCTTTCTTTTTGTACCCTACTGATTAATGCATCAACTGACCTATAATATGCCCCCAATCAATGCTTATTGAATCAATAAACTATCTTTAGTCAATTAAGTGCTTATATTATGATGTCATATTTAAATCACATAATTGGAGATGGAAGGAAGTTAGAGATCATCTAGCTCAGTCTCAAGCCAGAATGCCTTTACAGCATCTTTACATGTTGTCATGCAACTTGCACTTGAAGAGCTCTAGAAATGAGGAAGTCATTATTATGTAGAAACCCTATTTGACCTTGGGAGGGTTCTAATTATCAGTGATTTGTTTTTTTCCTTTATATTGAGACAAAATCTGCCCCCTCTGAAAATTTCACATAGTGCTATGAGTCTCACCAACAAAAGCCAAGCAAAACAAATTGAATCTACCCTACTCATAAGAAGAAAATGTTAAAGGAAAAAAAATATATGTAAAGATGTTGAATGTATTGTGTACATACATAAACACATTGTGCATGCATGTATGTATATAATATAGATGCATATACACATACACATATACACATACACTCGTGTGTGCGTGCATGCATACACACATATACATATACATATACACACCATGCTAACTCAAGTCATTGATAAACATGTTCAATAATACACACTTCCAAAAGTGGAAACATGGTACAATTCACTAGTGACATGGTGTCAAATTCAAACAGAAAGATATCCCTGTGGCAATATATTGGCTTATAAAATTATAAATTAACATAATATTGTATTTTGTTTTTCTTTATTTTGTTAAACACTTTTTATCTGGTTTTTATGGGGAATTTTGTGGGAACCACAGGGAACTCGATCTGTAATTCTGACATCTCTAGAGTGGGAATTGCTTATGTATTGATATTAAATCATTAATGAGTATCCATTGAGATTGACCATTTGATCAGTTTCATATATAATGGTAATATAACCTAGGCAATGTTTCTCCATCTTTCCCATAAAAGCAGTATGATATAACTTATCAAATTGCATACGTATGTATATATATACATATTATATACACATAGGCACATACACATGTGTATATATACATATTATATACACATATAATTTACCTAGAATTGCTTAAATCTAGGTAAATTATATCTGCAAGGCTACTCCGAATCAATAAGCACCCTTAATAAAAAGGTAGTACAAAGTTAGTTATTCTTGATGAAGTCATGTTGTGTGTGACTGAGAGAAATGATTATTTCATTTCAAATAAAAAACCAATGATTTAGGGAGATCCAGAGTCCCTCCCCCTTTTCTAAAGTCCTAATTTTAAAGGTTCAGTCTCTTGAAGGACATTACTGAGAATAAGATTGAGTTAACTTCTCCTCTATCTGACCCAACCCAACCACAAAGGAATCTTTAGTTTCAGGTGAATTCCATTCAATCAAGTTTAAATGGAGACAAATCCTTTTGTCTAGAAAGGCCAAGGCTGTGGGGGGTCTGAGTATAAAGATATACCTCTGTCCAATGGTAACATGATGTCACTCTCAGACCATCATTTTGATATAGCTCACCCCCAATTGTGTTAACCAATCAGAGATGATTGCTACCCCTCTTCCAAAAAAACACAAACACATAATCTCTGAGCCCTCTGGGGTGATTGTCTTTGATATAAGAGAGATAGCCAATGACCATCCCTTTATTAATAATTTGTTGGCTTTATTAATAAAAGGATTAAATTACCCAGAAACTGCATCCCTTGAACCTTTTTAATTGCCACAGACCCCTTTTCTAAATGTTCACTAACCCTATCTTTTCCACAAACAACCTAGATAGGGACAAATTGAACAAGAGAAATAAAATTTGGCAGATTATTGTAAGATTAGACCCACTCCAAATCCAGTCTTGTATGCTTTGTCACAGGTCTATGTGTTTAGTCCACAATTATCTGATTTTATAATAGATGGCATGAAAAGCATCCTGGGCAGCAGAAAGAGCACTGCATTGGAAGTCAAAGGTGCTTATTTTGAATCCATCTTCTGCCACTTATCTTTCTGTGTGATACTAGGCATATCACAACCTTTCTGTGCCTCAATTCCTTCATCCATAAAGTGACTGAGTTGGACTACATAATCTCTAAGGGTCTTTCAAGATGCAGATTTATATTTCTATTGTCCATCGACATATTAAATTGGAAGAGTTCTAGATTTTTTTATGTGAGAAGATTTATATCAAAAATGATTAAAAACAAAAAATGTTAATAAATGTGAAATATTTACTGTCCTATACACATATTTTTCGTCCTGCTCCTATAATAAAGGGGGTCATAGTCTCAGCAATTAAAATACTCACAAATAAACTCCAGGCAAGCAATTTTAAAAGGTTCTTGAAAGAAATCTCTGGTATCTATGATATAATCTTAATTCAGTAAATGGAAAAATTGACTATAATCATTTTTCCCTTCAAATACATGGAGTATTTTAGGTCCATCAACATCATACATATGAAGAGTTTGCGATTGCATGTGTAAAGAGAAAACTGTTCCCTTTATAGAGTTCTTGACCCCCAACAAATTTCTATAAAGTAGATAATTCTCTTGCCTCAGGCCAATAGATACACACTTCAATTATTTTGTTCTTGGGGAATTGCCACACACCCCTTGAAACCCATCTCAGTTATGAGAGTTTAAATACACGGAGAGTCTGTATAATTACTTTTCCCTCATTCAGTCTGATGTCTTCTAATGCTACTAAAGTTGCTTTTACTTACTTTCAATTACAATGTTGTGGTTCAAGTGAAGCAGAGCAGTATGCCCTATTGCCATAATGTTCAGGCATCTCACAAATTCACTCAGCATTTGTATTGACATTGCTGTAGGGTGAGTAAGCTGGGTTCCATGTTCTGTTTGCAAAGTGAAAACACTCCTTGTCTTGGAAAGATAAAATCGAGATTTCACACTAAACATACTCCATTAGGTCCAATTTACTTTGATTACTTTAAAAGTCAATTCCTTTGTAAAAGAAGGACTCACTCAATTTTCTAGGAAGCCTCTGATTAAGCTAATTCTTGATACAACTACCTATTCTTTTTTAAATAGCATTTTATTTTTTTCCAATTACATGTAAAGAAAGTTCTCAACATTCACTTTTAAAAGATTTACTACCAGGTGGCTAGGTGGCACAGTGAGTAAAGCACCGGCCCCAGAGTCAGGGGGACCTGAATTCTGTTCCGAACTCAGACACTTAACACCCATACACACACACACACACACACAAAAACTAGCCGTGTAACCTTGGACAAGTTACTTAAGCTCAATTGCCCTCCAAAAGGCAAAAAAAAAAAAATATTTACTACCTATTTTTGATACTACTGCCTAGACCCAAGGTTGACAAACTGTCATTCAGGGGGCAAATCTGACTCTAATTGTTTTTATACTTAGCTGATTTATTTTTTTAACATTTGAAATAAAATTTTACACTAACACACATGTGTGTATACATCCATCCATCCGTGCCTACATACATGCATATATACACACATGCATGCATACATACATTATTTGCTTTCTTACCATATGAAACAATAGGTGAAAAGTCTTTGGCCTACAGGCTTTGATTTGCTGATTCGTGACCCAGACATTCAGCAAAATGTATATTATCAGAACACCAGCAATTTTTGAGCCCTTTCAAAATACACAATATGTGCAGTTCTGAATTCATTATCTCTACCTCCCCACCCCAAAACCTCCCCTCTTCCCAAATTTCTTGTTCTTTGGCAAGGGCACTATTTTCCCATTCATCCACAGTCACAATCTAGAAGTAATTTTGGACTCCTCATTCTATCTCACCCTGCCAGCCCATATTTAATCTGTTGCTAACTTCTCTTGATTCTACCCCCTTTAAATGCCCTTTTTCCTCCTCCTCAGACACTGCTGTCATGCTGGTATAAATCCTTATCAGATAACACTTGAACTATCAAAAGAGCCGGTTGATTAGTTTCTCTACCTTGATTCTCTAAGCAAAAGTCATTCTTACACTCAGGTGTCTAAATGATCTTTTAAAACTGCAGGTTTATACCCATATTTAACAAATCCCAGTGACTACGTATTGCCTTCTGGATGAATACAAAAACCATCACAATTTAAAGACCTTCATAATTTGGCCTCTTTCTACCTTTGCAGACTTCTAACACTTGACTCACCATCCACACATGTTCTTATTCAATTGATAATCATCCCTGATGTTCCTTGGACAAGACACTCCATCTCTGATCTCTGTGGAATTTCACTGGCTGTTCCTTATGCCTAGGATGCTCTTTCTTCATTTCTTTCTACTGAACTCCATGGCTTCCCTCAACTGCTAATTAGAATAGTATTTCCTGCAATAAAACTTTCCTGGTCCTCCTCAATGCTAGTGCCTTCCCTCTGAAGTTATCTCTAATGTATCATATAGTTAGTTATATATTGAAATGGATGTAGATGATAAATTGGAGGCAAACTTAGAGGGAAGTATATACATATATGCATATATGGTATGAGATATATGTAATATATGTCTTCACATATGCATATAGACACACATGCTTGTCTCATTAGATGAAGAAAATTTTGAGGGAAGAGGGTTTTTTTTGCCTCTTTTTATGTGTAGAGATTATAATAGTAACTGGAACACAGTAGATTCTTAATAAATGCTGGTTGATAGGTGGCTCAGTAAGCTTGGAATCAGGAGCATTCATCTTAAAGAGATATCTGTCCTCAAATACCTATTAGTTGTATGTCCCTGGGTTAGTCACTTCACCCTGTTTTCCTCAGTTATTCATATGTAAAATGAGCTGAATAAGGAAATGGCAAACCATTTCATTACCTTTGCAAAGAAAACCCTAAAAACTGGTGATGAAGAATTGGACATGACTGAAAAATGACTAAAAAAAACTATAAAAATTGAGATCCAGATGCAAATGGGAATGAGGAAAATTTCCTGAAATTAAACAGGAGAAAACACTGGATTTTGAAAATTTTCCCCAATCCTTTTTTTAAACAAAAATATTATTGATATCTATTTTTATTGTATAGATATTTTTTTGTTTTTTTTTTAATTTTCCTCCACATGTAATATCACAACTTGTTCAGCCATTCCCCAATTGATGGACATCCACTCAATTTCCAATTCTTGGCCACCACAAAAAGAGCTACTATAAGTATTTTTGTCCATGCAGATACTTCTCCCTTTTTTACACGTTTTGATTATGGTAATATTCCATTATACTCATACATCACAATTTGCTTGGTCACTTAGCTGTTGAGATAAGTCAACAAGCATCTATTTCATAAAGCTTGTTTAATATCCCCAATTTTCTCCCTGAAAGAAAGGCCCATGTTTTTAATACCAATATTTTAGCGATATTATTTTACTGCAAGTCATTGAATGCTCCTGTCTATGAAGAGTTGGTGATAATCTTTCAAAGGTCAGTAGAAAGATAAATAGTGGAGTGATGGTCTTCAACTGCTTTAACCATGAATTGAAATATTCTCTGTATTTAGACTTGGTATCTCTACTTTGAATTTGCTTTTTCCCTTGATTTCTGACCTGAAACTTTGTTTTATACTGACTGGAATATTGAATTTTGTATGTGAAGACATGAATATAAATCTCAGCTCCCACAATTAATCTTTGCAAGAATAGGCAGAATACAGCTTCTTTTAACTTTATTTTCCTCAACTGCAAAATGGGTATATGTTTGTGTCACCTACCTCTGATGGTTTCTATGAGGACAATGCTATATGAGCCAACTTAAATCACTATATAAAAATAAATTATTGTTTTTAAAAAGACTGCTGCCACTATTCTATAAACTCCATTATCTAACTAAGAACTTTGTTCTTTTCCTTCTCAGATACTCCAATGGGAAAATCACATTCACATTGATTTATCTAGTTAGTGTTATGTGGATATGCATTTGAGGGAAACTCAAGTTTTCTGATGCCCACAGACTATTACCCAAACAGTTAGCTGACATCTAAGGTAGAACAGGAAAATATGTAAGTCATTACATGAGTAATTTCTTATTCACTTTAAAAATGAAGAAACAAACTACCGAATCCTTTTCTTTTTCTTGTTTGGTTTTGTTTCCTCTTTCCCATTTTTCATTCCATCTGATACAATTCATCTTTACACCCTGACTAATGTCTAATGTAAAAGTATTTGCAGATCCTATACTTGATTGTATGCTGTCATGGGGAAGGGGAGAGAGGGAAGGGAGGGGGAGAAAATTTGAAACTCAAGGAATTGTGGAATTGAATCTTGTAAACTAAAAGGAAACAAACAAATAAATAGAGACAAAATTTTTTTAAATGAAGAAACAGAGAGAAGTCTTAGGACTTTGCCAAAGTCAAAGATGTTTAAAAAGAACAAAACAGGAAAATCCACATTGAAACCTTGGACCTCTCACTCCAGTCCTTCGGTGACCTCTTCTATGTTACTTCTTGTGGAATAACAAAGAATAACATTACATAAGCTCTTTCACAAGCAAGGAGATATCTGAAACAACAGGGGCACATGGGTAAAGTGATAATAATAACATTGAAATAATTATTTAGAAAGTATCCTCACCTTCAAAGATATATTCATAAATTGTCATTAGAGCAATTCTCAAACTAATTACCTATTGCTTCTTTGGAATATTTACTATGATTTAAAGTTTGACAATACAGTTTGGAAATTTTAAAAACAAATGCAATGCCTTTTAAGTCTCTTTGAATTATGATATTACTATTAATAGCTTGTTTTATTCATCACTCAGCATTTATTTAAATTGTTCACAAAGCTTGATAAAGAAATTAAAATTAATGGAATTTAGAGAATGCACTGAGGAGCAAATGTCAATGGTAACTGTATGTGGCTATATCATGCCTTACAACAAATCCTAGAAACTGGGAGTAAATGCTTCATTTGGATTCAGGAATTTCTGAATATTTCATTCATCCAAGCTTTATACATAGGGTGTAGGGCAGGGGGGAGTGGAAGGAAGGAAGAAAATTGTTCATTTTCTAGCTAAGAAAAAGTTACTTCTAGTTTTGCTTGTTAATAGGTGTTCCAAAATGTCTATATAATATTTAATGAAATTGGTTTTTCACTAGATGTCATAATAGCTGCCATTGAACATGGTGAGTTCAGAATCAAAAGGAGGAAGAATATGGACAATATTTTCCTTGGGAAATTTTAAATCTACTTTAATGACAAAACTCTCTGAAACAAAGACCCATCTTTCCCATAAGAATTCGCTGCCTGTATAGCAAGATGTCATCATGGAATAGTATATATTACAAAGAATTAAAAATGAACATTACCCTGAGGTCAATGGAAAGATGCATATGGGGTATGAGAAGACTATAATGCAGTACAGGAAAAAAAATTCTAAATAAAAGGTAAAAAAAATTGCAGTTTATTATTGGGAACAAAAATGAAAAATAAGAAGACACTACTCCAATGATGAGTTCAAGGGATAAATGATGGATACTTCATGGATTACACTGATACCCTTATTATGTTAAGGGAAAGTGATGGAGAGACACTTCATGGAACCAAGATGGTAGGGTAAGCAGTAAACCATTGCAACTATTCCATACTTACCTCCAAACAACTATAAAATAGAGCCCCCAGCCAATATTGGAATAGCAGAACAAGCAAAAAGATGGAGTATAACAATCTCCTTGAACTTGGAGGATCAGCAAGAACAGTTCATCTCACTGAGGTGAAAAGGCAGCACAGTCCAGGATGAGAAGCATACAAACAAGTCAGCAGCAAGCCCTACCTCAGCAAACCACTGGGAGATCCTGAACCCAGTGTGGTGGAACAGGCAAACATGAACACTAGGACACACACACACACACACACACACACACACACACACACACACACACCATGCCTCTTCAGATTACTTATAATAGAGCTCTTTCCACAAATATTGTTTTTCTGAAACCTTATCAAAGAGTATTATAGCTATAATTAATCATAGTTATACATTAAGCTCTTATCTTGAAATCCTGTTACAGAAAAATAAGTTACATCATACCACACTTCTCCAATTCTTTTAGAAACAAAGCTAAGGAGATCTACTTTACCAGATCCTATCTGAATATCACAGCTAGGATAGCAATCAGCACACCAACATTACTTCCATGAACTAACCATGTTTCTGTTTTATAATCGATTTATTAACTCTCCTTTGATTTTCAAAGTTTCTATTTTGGTGTATATTTGGGGATTAAAATTTTTTTCTTGTTTTATTTTTTATTTGCATGCCCATTTCATTGATCTGCTTTTTCTCTCTTTGATTGGTGCAAGTGTTTAGAGATAAAAATTTCCCCATAAATAAAGTTTTGGTTACATGCCACAAATTTTGATATGCTGTCTGGTGATTATTTTCACTGTAAGTATTTATCATTTATATTATTTGTTCTTTTACCCACTCATTTTTGGGATTACATTATTTAGATTCCAATTACATTTTATTGCATTATGGTCTGAAAAGATGTATTTAACATTTCTATTTTTTTCTATTTGTTTTTGAGGGATTTTTCTTTTTTCTTTTTTTTTTTTACCAATGCATGGTCAATTTTTTGAAGGTGCCATATACAGCTGAGAAAAAGATATCCTTCTATTTCAATTTGTTTTTCTCCAGAATTCTATGAAATCTAACTTTTCTGAAATTCTATTCATCTCAACTTATTTCTTATTTATTTTTAGATTTACTTAATCTGGGAGGAATGACTTTGAGTTCTCAATTAGTATAATTTTACTGTTGATTTCCTCCTATAATTTGTTTAACTTTTAAAGATTTGTATAGTATGGTACTTGATGCATAAAAGTTTAGTACTGATATTATTCATTGCCTATGAAACATTTTTAGCAAAATATAGGTTCCGTGATTATCTCTTTTAATTAGGTCGTTCTTTTCTTTGTCTGAGATTATGATTTCTACCTCTGCCTTTATTACTTTAGCTAAAGCACAATAGATTTTGTTCCAGCCCCTAATTTTAATTCTGTGTGGTCTTTCTCTTTCAAGCAACAAATTATTGTATTCTTGTTTTTAACCCATCCTGCCACCCATTTCCACTTTTGCACCATGTTTATCACATTCACATTCACAGTTAAGAGTTCTGTGCATCTTCCTCCATCCTGCCTTCTTCTGTTTATCTTTCTGCCTTTTTAAATCCATCTTTCCTCAAAAGTCTGTTTTTCTTCTGATTATTGCCTCCTGAACTACAGAGCTTAGCTTAGCCCAGGTCCATCCTATCCTTCAGCAACTGACAGCTCTATCTGCTTTAGAACCATTTAATTTCTTTCCAGTATAAATTTTGCCCTCTTTTACTCAAGACTTTGCTTAAATGATTAATGATTTACCTTTCCCACATAAAATTTATTTTGTTTCCAAGAGAACTTCAGTGTTTTCAATCAAAGCAATGATCAATACTGGGAATTTCAGCTACTCTGGCAGGTCATAATATCCCATTACATAAACAGCCATCTAATTAGCTTGTGCAGAGAGACAGCCTTACCTGTATCTTTCTTTTGCCTTACCCAGTACATTAAATACCTTTCTTTAAATATATATCTATATCTTACTATCATTATGAATATCTTTTTCATATCACTTTGAAACAGTCAAATTTTAATATTAGAAAGATATAGTTTTATTAAGGAAAATGCCACTAAAAGGAGATGCATTAATTACCATCTACTTTGTTGCTGATCTCCAAGAACTATGGGGCATTTTTATCTGACATATCCTATAATATGTTCTGTCTTCCACCTACTAGAATGTGAGCTCCTTAAGAGCAGGGATTTTGTTTTATTTGCATCCCAGCACTTACCACAGTTCTTTGCACAGTAAGCAATTAATGCTTTTAATTTCTTTACTTACATTCATTTTCAATTACATTCCCTACTCTCCTCAGAAAGCCATCACTTGTAACAAAGATTTTTTAAAGGAAAAATAAAAACACTTCAGCAAAACAAGCCAACACATAAATATTGTCTGTCTGAATTTGCTACAATCCACATCTATAGTCTCAAATATCTTCAATAAAGAAAGATAACTTTAATTTTTAATTCTTTTTTCCCATAGCTCATACATTTTGCTCTTAGGTAACAGCAGTTTAGTAGTATTTATAAACATTACCAGCATGTACTCATCCATTTCTTTTACATGAATCTATTGATTCCCAAGAATTAGCAGAAGACCACAAAGGAGTTTCAATTGTGTACTACCTTAATTCTTAGGAAATTCATGTTTGCAAAGAATTCCATCTAGCAGCTCCTTTCCTATTAGACATTGGAACTCTCTTAGATATATTGAAAGATTAACTCATTTACCAGTAAGAATTCCTATTTCCATCCCTATTTATAAACTTATGTCTCATCATTTACAAAGTCAATATATAAAGAGAAGAATGGGCAAAAAGTAACACTGTCACATAACCATTTTGTAGATAAAGTTGTTTAGGTATAGCTCAAAGACCATGCATACGTTGATGATAAGTCAAATTAAGGTTGACATAGAATACAGATATTCATCAGAGTAGGTTTTAATGGCAACACCCATGTCCCCTGATACTTGGTTTACACTGTTTATTTTTAAACCATCTCTGTATTAAATTAGAGACAATCTAGTAATTGCTTATTAAATGGGCAATTACAAAATGGGCATTTTAAATGCGTGCTTTATTATTTTGAAAAATATGAATGAGATGCTCTGGCAAAGGGATACAAAAAACAAAACCTTTATTGCCTAGGACAAGCTACAATAGATTAGTGTGATAAAGACATTGTTAAAACATTGGGGTTTAACAGATTACTTTAGGTTAATGTCCAATTTAATCATGGAAATGGAAATGATAGAAAATTAATATAAATTATCCATCATTAAAATCTAGACTTACAAGGAAGTCATATAGCACTAAATTAATAAATTTTGTAAACAGATCTCACAGTCTTTCTCTTCTTGTTTAAAGATACATTTTTTTATTCCTTCAGGCTAATCCTATGTCTCTATAAGAGAAACTTATAGAGAAATCTAGACTTACAAGGAAGTCCTATAGCACTAAATTAATGAATTTTGTAAACAGATCTCACAGTCTTTCTCTTCTTGTTTAAAGATGCTTTTGTTGATTCATTCAGGCTAATCCTATGTCTCTATAAGAGAAACTCTTAGGTACAAGGTAGTACAAGTGGGCTGATCCAGTAATATATTTCAGGGAAAACATCTCATTTATCAAGGGAAGATATTATTGATTACTTTCAGGTAAACAATCAGAATGATTCCAAGAGGGAATTGCTGGTAGTTCCTCCTGGCAAATCTCCCTGTCACTGAGCATACTAACTTTGGCAGCATCTCTCTGTTCCCTCCAGCAGTGATATGCAACCTTGTTAGGCTTGCAATAACCAATTACTTTTTAATTTTGAAACTTTTATTACCTCTCCTGTAAGCTCTTTTTTTGGTCTTTAATAATTTGTTTACTGTTAGTTTACAAGATTCATTACCACAACTCCTTGAGTTTCAAATTTTCTCTCCCTCCCCCGCCCCTTGGTGGCATATAATCAAGTATAGTATCTGCAAATACTTTCACATTAGGCATTAGTCAGGTTATAAAGAAGGATTGTAAAAGATGGAATGAAGAATGGGAAAGAGGAAACAAAACCAAACAAGGAAACGAAAAAGGGCAGGTAGTTTGCTTCAATCTGGGTAAAATCTCAGTTCTTTCTCTAGATGTACACATCTCTCTCCATCATGAGTCTTCTGGGTTTGACTTATGTCTCTGGATTGCAGAGAAGAGCCCAGTTTATCAAAGTTGGTCATCACACATATGTTGTATCTGTAATTGTGTACAAATTCCTCCTGATTCTACTCTTCTCACTCAGCATCAGTTCGTATAAGTCCATCTGCTCCTCATTTCTTATCACACAATAGTATCCCATAACATGTATATACCACAACTTGTTCAGCCATTGCCCAATTGATGGGCACCCCATTGATTTCCAATTGTTTGCTACCACAAAAAAACTGCTATAAATATTTTTGTAGATATGGGTCTTTTTCCCACTTCTATGATCTCATTCAGATACAGCCCTAGAAGTGGTATTGCTTGGTCAAAGGGTATGAAATTATTTATAGCCCTTTGGGTATAATTCCAGATTGCTTTCCAGAATGGTTGGATCAGTTCACAACTCCACCAGCAATGCATTAGTTTTCCAATTTGTCCACATACTCTCCAAAATTAGTTATTTTCCTGTTTTGTCATCTTAGCCAATCTGACTGGTGAGATGTGGTACCTCAGAGTTGTTTTGATTTGCATTTCTCTAATCAATGGTAATTTGGAGCATTTCCTTGTATGCTTATAGATATCTTTAATTTCTTTCTCTGAAAACTGCCTGTTTGTATCCTTTGACCATTTATCAATTGGGGATTTACATGTATTCTTACAGATTTGGCTCAATTCTGTGTATATTTTAGAAATTAGTCTTTTATCAGAGACATAGGTTGTAAATATTCTTTCCCAATTTCCCACCTCCCTCTTAATCTTGGTTACATTGTCCTTGTTTGTGCAAAAGCTTTTCAATTTAATGTAATCAAAATTATCTGTTTTGCATTTTATAATGCTCTCTAATTCTTGTTTAGTCATGAAGTCTTTCCCTCTCCACAAATCTTAGACGTAAACTACTCCTTGTTTTCCAAGATTGCTTACAGTATCAACCTTTATACCAAATCATGCACCCATTTAGACTTGATTTTGTTATATAGCGTTAGGTAAAGGTCTATGCCCATTTTCTGCCATACTACATTCCAGTTTCCCCAGCAGTTTTTGTCAAATAGTGAGTTTTTATGCCAAAAACTGGGGTCTTTGGGTTTATCAAACAATATATTACTATCGTCCTTAACTGCTGAATCTCCTGTGCCTCATCTATTCCATTGATGCACTACTCTATTCTACAGGCAGTAGCAAGTAGTTCTGAATACTGCTGCTTTATAATACAGATTGAAATCTGGTATAGCTAGTCGACCTTCCCTAACATTTTTTTTCATTAATTCCCATGATATTCTGGACCATTTCTTCTTCCAAATGAATGTTGTTACTATTTTTTCTAGCTCTATAAAGTAGTTTTTTTGGTAAAATGATTGGTATGGAACTAAATATGTAATTTAAGTTAGGTAACATTGTCATTTTTATTATATTAGCTCAACCCAGCCACAAGCAATTGATATTTTTTCAATTAGTTTGATCTGACTTATTTTGTGTGAAATTGTTTTGTAGTTGTGATCATATAGGTCCTGGGATTGTTTTGGCAGGTAGATTCCCAAATATTTTATAATGTCTACAGTAACTTTAAATGGGATTTCCCTTTCTATCTCTTGCTGTTGAATTTCATTGAAAATATATTGCAATGCCAAGGATTTATATGGTTTCATTTAAATCCTGCAACTTTTCCAAATTTATTTATTTTCTCAAGTAGTTTTTTACTTGATTCTCTAGGATTCTCTAAGTATATCATCATATCATCTACAAAGAGTGATAGCTTCGCCTCTTCTTTGCTTAATTTAATTCTTTTGCTTTCTTTTTCTTCTCTAATTACTACTGCTAACATTTCTAGTACTGGATTGAATAAAAGGTGTGATAGTGGACACCCTTGTTTCACCCCTGGTCTTATTGGAAATGTTTCTACCTCACCCCCATAACATTTGCTTATGCTTTTAAATAGATGCTACCTATTATTTTAAGGAAGGCTCCATTTATTCCTATACTTTCTAGAGTTTTTAATAGGAATGGATGTTGTATTTTGTCAAAAGCCTTTTCTGCGTCTATTGAGATAATCATGTGGTTTCTGCTAGTTTTACTGTTGATATGATAAATCATACTGATGGTTTTCCTAATATTAAACCACCCTTACATTACTGGAATAAATCCTACCTGATCAAAGTGTATTATTCTTGAGATAAGTTGCTGTATTCTTTTGCTAAAATGTATTTAAAATTTTAGCATCTATATTCATGAGGTAGATTGATCTATAACTTTCTTTTTCTGTTTTATCTCTTTCTGATTTAGGTATCAGTGCCATATTTGTGTCATAAAAAGAATTTGGTAGGACTCCTTTTTCACTAATTTACCCAAATAGTTTGTAAAGTATTGGAATCAATTCTTCTTTGAATATTTGATAGAATTCACTAGTAAATCCATCTGGCCCTAGAGATTTTTTCCTAGGGAGTTGACTGATGGCTTGTTTGATTTCTTTTTCTGAGATGGGGTTTTTTAAGTAACTACTTCCTCTTCAGTTAATCTGGGCAAATTCTTTTTGTAAATATTCATCCATTTCACTAAGATTGTCAAATTTATGTGCATACAATTGGGAAAAATAATTCCGAATTATTGTTTTGACTTCCTCTTCATTGGAGGTAGATTCACCCTTTTCATTGTTGATACTCATAATTTTGTTTTCTTCTTTCTTCTTTTTTATCATATTGACTAAGGGTCTATCAATTTTATTGTTGTTTTTTTCACAAAACCAGCTCTTAATTTTATTTATTAATTCAATAGTTTTCTTAATTTCAATTTTATTAATATCTCCTTTGGTTTTCAATATTTCTAATTTAGTATTGGGGGATTTTGAATTTGTTCTTTTTCTAGGTTTTTCAATTGCTTGCCCAATTCATTGAACTCCATTTTCTCTAATCTAATCATGTGTGCACTCAGGGATATAAAACTTTCCCTAAGAACTGCCTTTAATGCGTTCCACAAATTTTTATATGTTGTCTCATTATTATCATTCTCTTGAATGAAATTACTAATTGTTTCTATAATTTCTTGTTTAACTCACTCATTCTTTAGGATTAAATTGTTTAATTTCCAATTAGTTTTTAGTCTGTCTTTCCATGGCCCTTTATTGCATATAATTTTTATTGGATCATGATCTGAGAAGGATGCATTTAATATTTCTGCCTTTATGCATTGAATTGTGAGGTTTTTATGCCCTAGAACATGGTAGAGTTTTGAGTATGTGCCATGAACTACTAAGAAGAAAGTATATTCCTTTTTATCCCCATTCAGTTTTCTCCAGAGATCTATCATACCTATCCTCTCTAAAATTCTGTTCACCTCCTTAACTTCTTTCTTGTTTATTTTGAGATTGGATTTATCAAGTTCAGAGAGGGAGAGATTAAGTTCTCCCACTAGTTTAGTTTTGCTATCTATTTCTTCCTCTAATTCTTTTACCTCCTCCTCTAGGAATCTGGATGCTATACCACTTGGTGCTTATATGTTAAGTAATGGTATTGCTTCATTCTCGATGGTGCCTTTTAGCAGGATATAGTTTCATTCCTTATCTCTTTTAATTGGATCATTTTTTGCTTTTCCTTTATGTGAGATAATGATTGCTACCCCTGCTTTTTTTTTTTTTTACTTTAGCTGAGGCATGATATATTTTACTCCAGCTTTTTAAATTTACCCTGTTTGTATCCCTCTGTTTCAGATGTGTTTCTTGTAAACAGCATATTGTAGGATTATGATTTTAATCCATTTTGCTCTCTGCTTCTGTTTTTTGGGAGAGTTCATTCCATTCACATTCACAGTTATGATATTATCAGTTTCTTTCCCTCCATCCTATTCCCTCCCCTGTTAATGCTTATATTTTTTCTCCCCTTCTCCCTTCCCCTCCTTAATAGTTTTCCTTTTGACCACTGCCTCCCTCAGTATTCCCTTATAAGCCCCACTACCTTTTCCTCCCCTTCCCCCTTACTTCTTCCCTCTCTACTAACCACCACCATAGCCCTTTCCCCCTCCTACTGCCCGTAGGATATTTTTATACTTAATGAAGTATGTTATTTCTTCTTTGCACCAAGAGTGACAGGAACAAATCTCATGCAAAGCTCCTTACCCTTCCCTCTTTCCCTCTAATATGATATGTTTTGCATCTCTTCTCCATAGAGTCCCATGTTTAACTGGTTGTGTAATTCCCTCCTTCTACCAGACCAATGAGGGAAAAGCTCATGTAATAATCACTGCCCTTCCTTCTTTTCCTCTGCTATATTATTTTCAAGCCTCTTTTTGTGGCATAATTTACCCTTTTCCACTTCATTTCTTCATCTTCTTCCATTGCAGTCCCTTTGTAACCCCTAATAAGATTTTTTTAATCATCATTTTGTGTATTTTATACTCATACCCTCTATTTGTCTATAAACAATTTGCTGTTATTAAATAACAGGGGGTGTGTGTGTGTGTGTGTGTGTGTGTGTGTTTTCCTTGTTTACCTTTCTATGTCACTACTGCATCTTGTAATTGGAGGTTGAATTTTCCATTGAGCTCTGGCTTTTTCATCAGGAAGATCTGGAAATCTATTATAACATTGAATGAACATCTCTTTGCCTGGAGGAATATGCTCAGTCTTGCTGGGTAGGTGATTCTTGGTTGTAACCCAAGCTCTTTTGCCTTCCAGAAAATTATATTCCACTGCCTCAAATCTTTCAGTGTAGAGGCTGCCAAATCCTGTGTGATCCTCACTGTGGTTCCTTGATATTTGAATTTTTTCTTTCTGGCCACTTGAAGGATTTTCTCTTTTACCTGGTAGTTCTTTACTTTGGCCACAACATTTCAAGGACTTTTCAGTTTGGGATCTCTTTCAGGAGGTGTCTGATGGATTCTCTTGATTTCTATTCTACCCTTACGTTCTAGTATCTCAGGGAAATTTTCCTTAATGATCTCTGGAGAATGTTGTCCACGCTTATTTTTTCATCATGATTTTCTGGTAGGCCTATGATTCTCAGATTATCTCTCCTGGACCTTTTTTCTAAGTCAGTTATTTTTCCATTGAGATGTTTTACCTTTTTTTCTAATTTTTCATTCTTGTTTTGTTTGACTAATTCTTGGTTCCTCATAGAGTTATTTGTTTCAATTTGGTTGATTCTAGTTTTTAGCAAATCATTTTCCTTGGTTACTTTTTGGAGCTCCTTTTCCATATCATACACTTTTCCTTTTAAGGAGCTGTTTTCCTCATTATAATGTTTTTCTAATTCTGCAGTTTTGATTTTAAAAGAATTATTCATTTTGTCTTCTATCTCTCTCATTTGGTTTTCAAAGTTCCTTTTGAGCTCATCTAGGAGAGCTTTCTGTGCTTGGGACCAATTCCCTATTGATGATTCAGCTTTTTTGGATGGGTGTGGGTGTGGAATCCACATTGTCTCCCTCTGAGTTTTTCCTCCCTCTGAGGACAGTAGGACTCCAGAGTCTTTGTAGTCTGCTTTCTACCCATTTTGAGGCAGGACCCTAGCTATGCCCTTCCTGTAGGGTTCCCAAGCCTTTACTGTTGAGGATTTTGCCATGGGGCAATAGTTACTATGTTTTCAGGGGTGGGGGGAGGGGCAGGGTTGGAGCAGGCAGGGTTCACACTGCCATCCTGGTCCCTGATAGGGGCTTAAAAATTTTTTTTTTTCTGGGCTATGGAGTGGTAGTCCCAGGAGTATTTGCTATCCCGGACAGGGGCCCTGCATTTGGTTCTTACCTTGCTCTTTCCAGTCCCAGCCCTTTGGTGATAGGCCTGGTAGTGGCCCTTGTGGTTGGTGGGACGATTTGCCCCCTGAGTGGATCAGGCCTCCTCTCGGCCTGCCTCTGCACACTGCTGCCTTCCGGGCCTGCCTCTGCACGGCTGCCTGTAAGTTCTTTTCCCTGCTTTTATTATACACCTCAAAAAAGATTTTAAGTTCTTGGAGGGCAACAAGGATTACCTCTTATAGTTAGTTAAGTGGATAGAGTGCTATACTTGGAGCCATAAGATGTAACTTCAAATCCATATTCAGATACTAGATGTGTGACCCTGGGCAAGTAACAACTTCATTCAACCTTGGTTTCCTTATGTATACAATAGGAATTACAATATGGTCTACCTCATAAGGTTGTTATGAAGTACAAATATGGATAGATAGATATATGTAAACTATATGGGTAGATAAAGTACATGTGTAAATGTATATATGAGTAGATATGACATGAATATGGTAGATATAGTATACTTGTGGTATATAGGGGTAGATAGATATAGTACATATGTGAGCTATATGGCAAACTTTAGCATGCCAAATAAATGTTAATGATTATTGTAACTCATTCAGCCATGAGCATACTACATCATTTTCTTAAAGACTGTTCTCGTATTGTCTCTATGCTCTAGTCATTCTCCTTTACCTCAGCCTGAAAGTCTCAGGCTATTTACTCTTAGTAATTGAATCTTGCTTTAAAAAAATAAGTAAATGTTCCTATGATGCCTTGGGGGTGATCCAAAGGCTTGGTGTTTTGTTTTGTTTTTTTCTCTGCATCAAGCTCAGTTCTCCCCCTATTGGAAGCCTATACCTGTCTTCTAGGCTTTTCTTTGGCTCTCCAACCAGCAATTTTTTTCCAATCTTTTGGAACGTGTAGGGGTCATGATCTTTATGTGTTTGTTGAATGGATGAAGGAAGGGATGGTGTTGGTGGGATTTGTTTAATCTATTATTTCTCTACTGTTTTATTAAACTATGTCTCTACTATAAATTTATAGTAATAAGATTTCTAAAATGAATCCCTATAAAAGTCATAGGGATGGAGGAGGGATCTAGGAGCTAAATCACCAAAATAAATATATCAAAATGTTGCAGAATCATTTGATTAAATAAGGTAAGGTATATACTGCAATTTTCAAAGGTAAAATGTTCATTATCATGACAAAACATTAAATTGTGTTCAGCGCCTTCACCTCTTTTGCAAATAATCTGCAATCTGGAGGCATTTCTTAGATGATACACAAATATTTAGTGAAGTCCTAAATGAAAAATATACTTTATAATGTGAACAATATGAGTTAGTTGGTTTTATAGAGAGCAACCTTAGGAGAGTCAGTGGTGGTGAATGTCTATTCAATGCAGAAAATCTAGGAATGGTCGATACTAATATAATTTATTAGGCAAAAGAACAATGATTTAGTTATTTCCTAGAACCAACCTTAAAAACAAGGGACAGATGTTTAAGACTAACCAGAAAAGGGAAGGATTTTTAAATATATATTTTGTTGTTATATATGTTAATATTTAATGCTACAAATGCATGATATAGATAGATAGATAGATAGACAGATAGATAGACAGACAGACAGACAGACAGACAGACAGACAGACAGACAGACAGACAGACAGATAGATAGATAGATAGATAGATAGATAGATAGATGGATGGATGGATGGATGGATGGATGGATGGATGGATGGATAGATAGATAGATAGATAGATAACATATATAGAAGTACATAATCAAGTAGAATACAACTAGACTACCATGTTGCATGAAGATACTTGCCTTGTACAACATATGATACATAGTTTGTATTTACAAGATATAACCATCATTTCAAAAATATTTTAAGTAAGAATATGACTTATCTGTGTAAAATTTCCAAAATTACCTGCATACATATTATTACAGTTATTATATCAAAAATTATATTATATCAAAAGCATATATAATAATAGTACAGAACTCAAGCTTCCTGTGATATGGAACATTTAGCCTATGATGCCATAGTGCATTCATTTTAGGTGGAGACTGGGACTATTATTTCACTTGTACATCCATGGTATCACATATAAGTACATATAACAAAAATATGGGTAAGCTAAGAGTGGTACTATATGCTCATATTTACTTTTCCAGGGGGTCTGGGGTTGATGGATTACTTGAACTAGGAATTTATGAGCTATAGTAGTGCTAGTCAGATCAGATGTCCACGCTAAATCTAGCATCACTATGACAACCTCCTGGGAATGTGGAGTCACTAGGTTGCCTAAATTATGGCAAACTGGCCCAAATCAGAAATAGAGTTCATCAAAGCAACCTTGCTATACAACAATGAGATCAAGACAGTGAGAAGACATTGCATTTCCAGCTTTTTTTAAGATAGGGAGAGCTAGTATTGTAAACAAATAAGAACCAAGCAAAAATATGAGTTTAGATATTTATGCATTTATATAAAAATCAGTGAAGCATAGTATATTCACAATAGGACACTGTAGAACTCTAACATAAAATTCATATTAAGTACATAAGGGGTAATAGAGGAAAATTACATGATCTCTGGTTCATAATATTTTAAATGCTTGCACAAGCAAAATAATATAACTACAATTAGAAGAGGAACTACCAACATGGAAAAGCATATCATAATGTATAAGGCATTGACATCAATTTCTAACACCAAGAGAAATTTCCTAATCTGTTGTTCAGTCATTTCAGGTGTGTCCAACACTTCATGACCCAATTTGGTTTTCTGGGTTTTCATTTTGTTTGTTTGTTTTTTGGCAAAGATGCTGAGTAGTTTGTCATTTCCCTAATTTACAGGTGGATAAACGATAGAAACAAATAGTGATTTTTTTTTTGCTTTTTTGAGGGGGGAAAGTAGGGCAATTGGGGTTAAGTGACTTGCCCAAGGTCACATGGCTAGTTTTCTGTTAAGTGTCTGAGGCCGGATTTAAACTTAGGTCCTCCTGACTCCAGGGCCAGTGTTCTATTCACTGCTCCACCTAGACACCCCAACAAATACTGATTTTCAAAAGAGGAAGTACAAGGTATAAGAATATATGTTAAGGGAATAGTAAGTTGTGTATATTGTATTTGTAGTTTCCTGTACGATTATCTTTTTTATTGTACTGTGTTATGTAAATACTGGGCTTTATTCCATGAATTAAAAATCAAGTAAATTTGCAATAAAAATAGGCAGAAAATATTCAAATAGCTAATAAAGGATCAATCATTCACTTAATCAGTAAAAATTTATTAAGTACCTACTATGTGCCAGGATGTGTAGGGATACAAAAAGAGGCAAAAAAAAAAAAAATAACGGTCCCTACCCCATAAGGAAGCTTACTGTTTAATGGGGGAGATAAATATACATACATGTATGTATGTATGTATGTATGTATATATATATATTCCTCTGTGTGTATTGTATGTATTGCACACAGAGAGCAAACTACAAAAAGAATAAGTAATAAATGATTACAAGAGGGAATGCAACCCTGAAAGTAAGAGGGGATGGGAAAGGCTTCCTGTAGATGGTAGGATTTTAGTAGGGACTTAAAGGAAGCCAGAGTGGTCAGTAAACAAAGTGAAGAAGGGTAGTTTTCCAGGTCCAAAGCACATCCAGAAGAAATAGCCAGAACCCATAATTGGAGGGTCTTGTATGTGGAATAGCCAGCAGGCCAGTGTTGCTGGTTAAAAGGAAGAGTGCTAGGGAGTTAAGGTGTAAGAATACTGGGAAGGTAGGAAGTGCTAGCATATAAAGGGTGTTGAATGTCAGACAGAGAATACTATACATGCTTTGTAAGTCAATAGGAAGCCACTGGAGTTTATTAAATGAGTGGGGGTGTGACATGATCAGACCTGTGTTTCAGGCAAATTACTTCAGTGACTGAATTGAGAATGGATTGGAGTGAAGAAAGATTTGAGGTAGGTAGACCCATTAGTAGGCTATTGCAGTAAACAAAGTATGAGGTAAAAAGGATGCACCAGAATGGTCGCAGTGTTATAGAAGAGAAGAAAGTACATTAGAGATGACAGCATTTGTGATTTAGAATAGACTCCAATGGACTCTCAAATCTAATCCATCTCCAAAGGGAATCTCCATTATGCCACATCTAATAAGTGGTCATCCATCTTCTCCTTGCATACCTTTAAGGAGGGATCCCACTGCTTCTCAAGACAACTGATTCTAATTCTCTACTTTTTAAGAAAATTGTCCTTGGTATCTAAATTAAATTAGCCTCTTTCTAACTTTCATCCTTGCTCTTGCTTCTGTCCTCTAGGGCCAAACAGAATATGTTTCTGGTGTTTATATTTTATTGTGTTGTACTGTAAGCTTCTTGAGGGGGCAGGGACTATCTTTTGCCTATTTTTATATCCCTACACAGCCTGACACATAGTAGGTATTTAACAAATGTTTACTGATTAAGTAAATGTTTGATTCTGTTATTACTTATTTGAATATTTATTTTGCATTTTTTGTATTACAAATTTACTTGATTTTCAATTCAGGAAACAAAGCAAGTATTTACACAACATAGTACAACAACAAAACACTTTCTATTTTGTTATTCTTCGAGGTAAACATTGGCCAGTTTTGTCAACCAAATTTCATGTAACATAGACTCAGGGTTCTTCCGAATTCTGACTAAGATGTTTGAGAATGTCCATAAGAGGACAATGCCCTTCTTACATTTATGTGCCCAGTATTGAATCCAACACAAGAATAGTTCAGAGGAATGCAGAGGACATTAGAAATACTCCCCCCTCCACTAGAGTTCTGGAAAATCTGCTTCTTTTATTTTAGCCCAAGATTGCATTGGTCATTTTTGTTTACCATATTGTGTGACCAACATATTGAATTTTCATTCTTGTATAAATATTTCTCTTCCACCTTTTCCTTGTCAATTTTATTTTTTGTATTGAAGTTTAAGCCTTGATATTTATCCCTATTAAATGCCATATTATTAGATTTAGCAAGTGCTGGAATCAATCAAAAATCTTTTTAGTTTCTGATTTGATTGTTCAAAGTATCTGTTATCCATTCCAACTTTTGTTGACTGTAAATTTGTTCAGAATTCCATCTGTTCCTTTATTTGAGAAATGGATAGAAAAGTTAAACTACAAATAACCAAACACATATACTTAGACTACTATACTGAAGACCTCTTGCCACATTGACATAGAAACACTAACATAATGCATTGTTGGTGAAGTGACAGCATGATCAACAGATGATCAACTATGATTGACTTGCCTCTTATCAGAAATATAATGATCTAAGATAATTCCAAAAGACTTAGGATGGAAAATGCTATCCACTTCCAGAGAAAGACCTTTGGAGTCGAATACAGATTGAAGCATATCATTTTCACTTTTTTGTTTATGGTTTTTCCTCCTGTGTTTTTCCCCTTTTGTTCTGATTTTTCTTTCACATCATGATTAATGTGGAAATATGTTTAAAATGATCGTGCATGTTAAACCTATCTCAGATTGTTACTTTCTTAGGTGGGGTGTGGAAGGGAGAAAGGGAGAAAAATTGGGAGTTCAAAATCTTACAAAAACTAATGCTGAAAACTATCTTTACATGTAATTGGGGAAAAAGTACTATTAAGTAAAACATTAACATCTACTCTGTCCAGACAGCCAACCAGTTCTGAATATAAAAACAATGACACAACTTGAGCATTGTCAGTGTTAAGCTCACCACCATCAAGTTGGCAAAGATTATAAAAAATGAAAATATTTGATGTCTAAAAAGATAAAAGACAAAGGAAGATAAATACACTGATATGTTGTTGCTGCTGGAGCTTTATATTAGTTTTCCTATTGATGGGGGAAGGAACTGGAAGGAAGGAGAAGAAACCTTGAAAAATTTTAAAAGTCATTATGTGGTTCACATTGAAAAGGGTCTCTTGCTACTCCATATGCCTCTTACTAGGCATTCACAAAGAAGGTAAAATAATAAGATGAATTATGTCATAAATGCTAAAATATTTGTTACAGACTTTTTTCCTTTATAAATCTAGAATCACAATTGTACCTATTGATTGGGGAAATATTGAAAAAATCATGGTAAATACATATAATAGAATATTATCATACAGTACAATGAGTAATAGATATGAAATTTCAAAAAAACACACATAAAAATGTATATAACTGATGCAGAGTGAAAGAGCAGACCCAATAGAATAAGACACACAATAACTGAAAGGATGTAAACAATACCAAACCTAAAAGGCAGCCAAACATGTCTCACTGTCACAGCCAATCTTGTTACCTGCAAAACTCCCAGGTGTGTAAGAACTAGTTAAAATGTAGCTGAGAAATGTTTAACAAAAAATTTTAAATATATATATAATATAGATATTGCTAATTTTTGCCTAAGTAGATTGCAATGCTCCATTTCATATAGAACCCAGTTCTCACCATTCAGTTGAGAAGTAGGTGTGTAGAAAGTTTATTATACTGTCATCAATGACTATTTTGTCAATTCGTTTTTAAGCTTTTTCTTTGTTACAAGGAATTAAAATGACATATTTGGAAATGACATTTTTAATAATGAATCAATTTCAAGCAACTAGATAAGAACAGAAAACAACAAAGAAGAAAACAGTATTTCTTAAAGTAAACAACATGAAGGCCTCCAGTGAAGATAAAGGTCATGAATGAAAGACTGGTGACAAAGTTCTAGAATTCCTGGGAAGTCAAATAGGAAAATATTGCTCCAAGGTATGAAGTCACAAGCAATATAGAATTTGAAAAATCTCAGAGGCATCTATAGTCACAATAAAGAGAAGGTAAGTACTAAAAGCATCTTTAGAAGTATTGAATCTGAGAGTCCAAGATTTGTAAGTATTCCTTATTGTAAGATTTGTAAGTATTCCTTACAAATGTATGTCTAGCTCCAGGTGAAACTTTCCCTTGTTGAGGACACACAACTAAAATTTATATTTGTCATTAATGCACCAGATTTAGTATTTAGTGAATATCTGTTGAATTGCTATGGTGGAAACAGTAATTGATTTAAAGCAAGAACTGATCGGTTCTAATTCTATCTCTGCGACTTGTTGGACCTTAATCAACACCCTTTCCTCTCTGGCAGCTAGATGTTAAAGCAAATAGAGTGCTGAACCTGGAGTCAGGAAGAGTTGAGTTCAAATTATGTCTTAGAAACTTGTAACCTGTGTGACACTGGGTAAATCATTCAATCTCTGCCTCCCTTAGGTTCCTCATCTATAAAAACTGTAACACCTACTTCCCAAATTGTGGGGACAAAATGAAATTATGTTTGTGAAGTATTTTGTAGAGCTTAAATGACTTTATTATTGTGAATTAATTAATAATATATTTATATATTGTTATATTAATTCATGATTAATATTAGCTATTTCCTCATTTTTAAAATTAGATTTTGACTAAGAATGCACACTAGACCTATGATTTTTAATACTATAGGAAATTCCCTGTTGAGAAATGCAGGTCAGTATCTTCTATGCAACTTGAAATTGTAACTTATATAAGGTTATACAACTAGTGTGCTTTAGAGGAAGGATTTGAACCTAAGTCCTTCTGACTTTGAAGTCAGTTCTCTATCCGTTATGCTACTCTGCCACCCACTGAATGTATTAAAGGACTATTTATCTGAAACAAAGTTTTAGATTAATATTTGTTGCTTAAATTTGTATATTTACAATACAGCCCATTGCCTTGAAGGAATGATGATTGATGACCTAAGAAAAATGATGTGAATAATTCAACTTTAATTAATTGAGGTTAATTGAGGTCAATGATAATTAAATTATATGCTTAAAATGGAAAGCAGGTATCAGAATCATGAGGAGGGTAAGGACAAAGGGAAACCAAGATAAGAGTAGTTATAGTCATTTAGTAGGACAGAAAACTCACAAGGTCATAAGGTCTACCTCTTCCTCCTAGAAACTAACATCTCAAGTGAATTGTTTTCTTCCCAGAATCAGGCTCCTTCCCCCCAACCCAGATATCTCTCCTGCAGCAGCTCCTTGCTGTATCTCTACAGGATAGCATCTTAATGCTGCTTGCCCTAGCTACAAATATTGCTAGCTATGACTCTAGCAGGTCATGGAAATTACTGGAAAAAGTAAATTCCAGGCAGCACTAGGGGAGGCATATTACCAATCTCAGTTTTACTGAATTCATCTTGACTCTTCAAGTAAAGTAAAAAAAAAACATTTTTCTTCATGTTATATTTTCCCTTAGGTTCAGCCTGAAATAATCTTCAGATAGACAGTGCCATATTCATTTGCACTATAATGGGGATGAGTCTCTCCATGATGAGTTTATCATCATAAATGATTTTGGCAGCCCTAGTGATGACAGGCTCATTTTTCAAGTCAGCTTTTTAGAGCACTATGCCTGCTTGTAGACATCACTGGAACAGATCCCTGTCCCATCCCTAAGGGAAATATTGGGGTACTTGCTGATGGATTTTTGTTCTGCATCTAAGAAGCAAATCCTCCAAATCAAACAGGATTGAGGGGAAAAGGAAAGATCTGAAAATTTCTTAAAATTCTAAAATAAAGCTAATGTAAGCACTGTTCTTAGAATGGTTTTGGGGGGTGTTTGTTTCATTTTAGAGCAAACAATTGGACTTAGTGAAAAAGAGCACACATCATTGCTGAAGAAAATAAGACAAATCTCTTGATACTTTGCCTTTTCTTCCATGTGGTTTATAACCTTACATTTGCTTTTGAAATACTGTTTTTAGATCCAAGCCTGTACAGCTCATTAGATATGCTCATTTGAATGCCCACTGCACTCACCACGGACTTAGATGTTCTACATAGGTGCCCCAATCTAGTCAGACAGAGGGATACGGAGCAGCTGCCTCTAACCGGGTGGTCACACAGAAATGCTTTTCCTGTTGCCTCCCTGTCAATCAATGAAATAAAGGCTCTAACTTTCAGCATTTTTAGGAGAATGTACGAATACATATAAAGCCACTTACCAAAGTCAAAAGAAAACTCCACTCTGAAAAGTGTTATCTATTTGTCTCTTCCTGAGGAGAAAGAAAGGAAAAGGAAATGTTAATTTCACTCCTCAAAGAAGTAGAGAAATGTATGATAATAGTGAAAGGCTATTATGTATATATAACAAAAGTTATCTGAAAATTTTAAGGAGCCATTCATTCAAGAGGTCTAAAAAATAGGCTAGTAACTGGTGTTGAATATATGATTAATATGGAAGCTATATGGAAGTCTGAGGCATGTTTCAGTAGTATTCTCCTTTCCTTCATTTAAATTCAACCATCCAATTTTTATCTCCTGTTGCACACCGATCTCCAAATCAAAACAGGTGCATATCTCTTGTCTTCTCTTTCCCTAAATAATCACACATACACACATTTGTCTCTTTTTATACAGTCTATCAAGTGGGATATAATCTCCATCAGGACAAGGACTGTTCATGATTTTGCCTTTTCATCCCCATTTGGATTAACTTATTTATTGCACACAGAAGACAACCAGGCAAGGTCCCTATTTTCCAAATGCTTGACATGAGCATTGCATTTTGCTGGAATAGAAAGTCTCGTAACTCAGTCTTAGAGATGAAGAGCTGCCAGAGACACTGAGAGATTAAGGAATTTGTCCATGGTTGTATAAGCTGCTTTGGGTTAGAGGTAAAGCTTGAACCAAGTCTCCTTGTTTCTGAGGCTGGCTTTTTGTCTTCCATGCCATGTTGAACTATATATCACACTGGTGAATAAATTAAGGTGATATAGTGGATAGAGCACTAGATCTATGTGTCATGAACTACTTTGGCAATCTATTGAAGCTCATGGACCTCTTGTTAGAATAATATTTTAAATGCACAAAATATAATTCATAAGATTATAAATGAGACCAAGTATAATTAAAATAGTTAACATGTGTATATATGTGCATGAATGCTTATGTGCATGCATCTAAATGTTTGTATAGAAATACATGCATATACACATATACATAAACACATATTTGCATGTGTAGGTGTGTTTGTTTTTATATGTGTGTGTTTAAAAGATCCTTGGTAAAGACATCCTGTCTTTTATCTTCTTTTTTGGGGGCTTTTTTGCTTTTGCTGTTTTGAAACAACTATCCTTTTGGGGGTAGAAAAAAAGATTAAATTAATGCTACTGGTTCTTAATTGGTATGGGTATTGGAGAACTAATTAAGGACTGATTCTACTTTATCTCATTCCTTATCCCCTCTCCTTATCTGTTTCCCTTATAGCTTTCTTGGACTGGGGTTTTGTGGAACAGAACTATTCACCCCACTAAAGTTATAAATTAAAGGGTAAGATGTGAGCAAACTGAATCAAAGCAATTGCCTTCTTTGATTTTCTTCTTCTAGTCAAAAATGCTTAAGCCTTAAAACTGAAATGTATATGTGAAAAACAAACATAAGCTCTAAAAACATTTCTCCATTTATTTTTTTAAAATACACTTAGGATTAAAAAATACACTTGGAATTGGATGTTAAGTTAAAATGTCAATAATACAAGCCATTCAGTTTGAAGATGAGGAAACTGAGGCCCAGAGAAGAGAGAAATTACTTGCTCTAGAATGCTAGATCATAGTTAAGTAATAGAGGCAGTTTTGAACACACATCTTCTGATTCCACTATTACGCCCTGATCCCACCTATTCAGGCATTCAGTCTCATTAGAAACTTTTGCTTTATAGCATTTTTCAAGAACATTACGCACTGAGGAAGAAAGAAATTTTAAATTTGTATTCCAAAAGCCTTTTTCATGAATGATTCTTATTCTTTTATCCCTCCATCCCATTTTATGGAAGCATATGAAATGTAAGAAAGTATGGAAATGTTTGAATACGTGTCTTCATATAGGTGTGAGCATGAAAGAATATGCCTGTATAAATATACACATATATAAATATGTATACACATACATACATATTATACACATACATACATACATACACATTAATGGACAAGCAGATATACACACTCATAACCCACTTAAAGGAAACCTAATACAAGAAATTTCAAATCAATAATAATAATGAGAGCAATAGTGATAATAGGAAGAAAGGAGAGATGGAGAGAGGAATAACAGCTAATTCCTATAATATAACTATTGTTAAAGAGATTTGCCATTTCTAAAATACTTTCACAAAGGTTGTTATTGCATGTGATTTTCACAACCATCCTGTAAGGAAAGCATGGCAAAGATTAACATGTCAGTTCTAAAGAAATGGAAACTGATCCTTAGGATACATCTCCTGTATCACCAGGGTTATAAGTGACTGAGTCAGGGCTAGTACACAATTCTTCTGGTGCCAAATTTTTCCATTTATTTTTTTAGTTATTAATAACTTAACAAATTGATTCTTTAAAATGCATATTACTCCATTTTGCACAAATGGAAACATATGGAATTAAGTACTGACATAAAATCATGTGTTACCCATGGATATACATGTTCTAAGTATCACAAAAGAAATCATGAATAAAATATAAATGAAAGAATGATTCGATATTAATTCCAGGTTATCCAAATACTCTTAATTGCAGATGGCATCATACTATGGAAATCTAGTTTTGGGATGCTACCAAGTAGAATGCTCAGAAATGCACAGTACTAAAACAGAACTCAGAAAAATACAGATGCCTAAATTGATGCTAAAAAGCAAATGGATAAGCAAAAAAAAAAAAATGGAAAGACCCTTGCTTATAGTTAAATGAATATCTTAGCCAATTAAGTTTTCTTTGTGATTAACTTTACAAGGGAGGTATAGATAGACAAAGAGCATGTTCCAGAATAGAGTAGGGGGAGAGCATGAGGATAGATTCCACTTATGCAATTGTATAATGCTTTCGAGAATCCCAAAATTCTCACTGCCATAGTGGCTTGTTGCTATAAAATGTATATTGTCCAATTGATGCTATTTGAGTCAAACTCATGCAAAATTATCTTAGAAGAATTAGAAGTATAATCAACCAAATCATAATGGAAAGGGTGAAAGTAGACTGAAATAGGTTTCTAACAATAATACACAAAAGAAGTAATGTGAAATATAGTATCAAGGTTATAAAAATATGGAAGAAGACTAAAAGAATACAATATGTGGTAACATAGTCTAAGTGATATATTGATATCTCAGGGATGTTGAAGGGACAAAATCTATAGAAGATCTAAATAAAAAACATTAATAAGAAAGTCACTAATCTGTGTGAATGAAAGGAATATTCAAAGAAATGAAATCATGGGCCAGTCCAAGTGCAAAAATATTTAATTGCAGCAATATTATTAGTGTTTTAGCAGGAAATTGGAGTCTTCCCTTTAAGTCAGATATTTTAAAAGGTTTCAGAATTTGTAAACCATGATATTATTGTTTTATAGTATTGCACCATTCTTTTTGGAATGCAATTTCATTACATTTAAGTCCCTAGAAAAATATAATTCAATAACTATGATATACTTAAAACTCAACTTCTCCAAAACATATCTAATCTATAAAGGTGCATCTGACTTTCTTCCCATGTGTATTTGGAGCAAAAGATGCAGCATGGAATAGAATGAATTTTAGAATATCTATAGCTAGCAATAGGGAAACACAAATGTTAAAGTTCAAAGGCGGGGAGTGGGGGGAATACTGTGGCCTTAAGGCCACATGTGGCCCTCTAGGTCATCAAGTGATGCCCTTTGACTTAATACAATCTTCAAAGATGAAGTTTGGATTCAGTCGAAGGGCTCACTTGAGGATCTAGAGGGTCACGTGAACTTGAGCCAACAGTTTCCCCACCCCTGCTCTAAAGCAACTTAGAAGATACTTAATTCAAAAACATTATTATATAGGTAAAGAAACTGAAGCCCAGGACAGGAAACAACTTGACCAAGTATGGTCAAATTATTATAACAAGTTATTAGTGGCAAAATGTGTGCAATAATGCTTCTGAATTCCATACTATTGAAAAATAAAATTTTAAGTATTCTGCAAAAATTGTGGTTGTACAAGAGTCCAAAGGTAGTTTATTCACACCAAGAAACACTATCTGCAATGATTTTTTTTTCTTTTTGGAGGGCAATTGGGGTTGGGACTTGCCCAAGGTCACACGGCTAGTTTTTGTGTTAAGTGAATGAGGTCGAACTTGAACTCAGATCCTCCTGACTCCATGGTCGCTGCTCTATTCAATGCATCACCTAGCCACCCCCTGCAATGATTTTTTTAAGAGTACAAAAGTCTTCCATTAAATAAGGAATGCATCAGAACAAGAGCTATTGAAAGGCAAAGGAACAAGAGTAGAAACAGGACTTTCGCGGGGCTCTGGCTTCCACCTCCCCCAATTCATGTAAAAGAGGACTCTAGACAAACTTTGTAGCTATAGAATCCACAAAATGACACAGAGAAGCTAACCTCCTGCTGAGGACAGCCCAGCAGCCAGCAGGAATTGGCCAGCACAGCATTCTGGGAGCTGACCCCAGGCCCTTACAAGCCAGATGTTTCAGCAGGCCTGACCTGCCTCCAGCTGGAGGGACTCCAGATCACCAGCAGCTGTGGTTGTCCAGAATTATCAACACATAAATGCTAAAGACAAAGTGAGAGGTCTGTGCAGTGTGGACCTTGGGACCCTGTAAGTGGGAGTGCGTTGGCTTTTGCCCATGAAGCAAGAAGCCTCTGAGGCACTGTGCCCATGCAGGCACAGCCACATGGCAGCTTTAGCTCCTGGCCTGCAGAGTGTAGGGGAACCAAGCGACCAGTCTGAGGGGTAATTGCTCTTGCTTTAACCTGCTTGGATCTGTATTGCAGTCTAGGGTGGAGGACCTGGGGTGTGTGACCAGCTTGCCAGAGCATGTGGAGGCTTCAGAGAGGGCACCCAACTAATACCTCCGGCAGCTGAGAAAACCCCAGTGTTTTTTTTACGAAGCTCCCTTGTCTGGTGGCAGAGTCCTACTGTGGCAAAAAGCCAAGGGGTCAAGAGACTGAGTGGCAACATTGCAAAAGAAGCAGAATAAACAGAGCAACCCAACTTTGCACTCCTATTTTGGTGACAAAAAGGATCAAAGCCTGGAACAGGAGGAAGACAGTGAAGTCAGAACTCCTACACCAAAAGCTTCAAAGGAAAATACAAACTGGTTACAGGCCATAGAGGACCTTAAGAAGCAAATAAGAGAAGTAGAGGAAAAATTGGGAAGAGAAATGAGAATGATGCAAGAAAATTATGAAATGAGAGTCAACAGTCTGACTAAGGAAAATAACACCTTAAAAAATAGACTAACTCAAATGACAAAAGAGGCTCAAAAAATCAGTGAGGGGAAGAAGAATGCCTTAAAAAGTCAAATTTGTCAGATGGAAAAAGAATCTCAAAAGCTCACTGAGGAGAATAATACCTTCAGAATTAGATTGGAGGAAATGGAAGCAAGTGACTTTATGAGAAATCAAGATGCTGTTAAACAGATCCAAACAAATGAAAAAATAGAAGGCAATGTGAAATATCTCATTGGAAAAACCGCTTACCTAGAAAATAGATCCAGGAAGAAAATTTAAAAATTATTAGACTACCTGAGATCCATGATCAAAGAAAGAACCTTGAAATCATCCCCAAGATATTCTCAAGGAAAACTGTCCTGATGTTTTAGAACCAGAGGGCAAAATTGAGGTTGAAAGTATCCACTGATCACCTCCTGAAAAATATCCCAAAAAGAAAACTCCTAGGAATATTATAGCCAGGTTCCAGAGTTCCCAGATCAAGGAAAGAATATTACAAGCAGCCAGGAAGAAAAAAGTTGAATATTGTGGAAACACAATCAGGATAACACAGGATCTGGCAGCTTCTACACTGAGGGATCGAAGGACTTGATTTGATATTCCAGAGGGCAAAGGAGCTGGGATTAAAACCAAGAATCACATATCCAGCAAAACTGAGTATCATGTTTCAGGGGAAAATATGGTCATTCAGTGGAAGAGAGGACTTTCAAGTATTCTTTTTTTTCTTTTTTTTATTAATTTGTTTGTTTCCTTTTAGTTTACAGGATTCAATTCCACAATTCCTTGAGTTTCACAAGCCCCCATGGCAGCTTATAGTCAAGTATAGGATCTGTAAATACTTTCACATTATACATTAGTATAATCCGTCCTTATACACATTGTACCAGCTGGAATGAAAAATGGTAAAGAGGACATGAAACCAAATAAGGGAAGGGAAAAGATCAGGTATTTTGCTTCCACCTGCATATAAACTTAGTTCTTTCTAGTTCTTTCTCTGGATGCCCATTTTTTTCTCCATCATGAGTCTTTTGGGATTGACTTATATCACTGCATTGCTGAGAAGAGTCCAGCCTATCAAAGTTGGTCATCACACATACGTTGTGTCTGTAATTGTGTACAAATTTCTCCTGGTTCTACTCTTCTCACTCAGCATCAGTTCTTTTAAGCCTCTCCAGGTAAATATGAAGACCGTCTGCTCCTCATTTCTTATAGCAAAATAGTATTCCATAACATGCATATACCACAACTTGTTCAGCCATTCCCCAATTGATGGGCACCCCCTTAAGTTCCAATTCTTTGCTACCACAAAAAGAGCTGCTATAAACATTTTTGTACATATGGGTCTTTCTCTCATTTCTATGATCTCTTTGGGATATAACCCTAGGAGAGGTATTGCTGGATCAAAGGGTATGAAAGTATTTATAGCCCTTTGGGCATAATTCCAGATTGCTCTCCAGAAAGGCTAGATAAGTTCACAACTCCACCAGCAATGCATTAGTGTTCTAATTTGCCCACATCCTCTCCAGCATTTGTCATTTTCCTGTTTTGTCATCTTAGCCAATCTGACTGGTGAGATGTGGTACCTCAGAGTTGTTTTGATTTGCATTTCTCTAATCAATAGTGAATTAGACCATTTCTTCATGTGCTTATAGATAGCTTTAATTTCTTTCTCTGAAAACTGCCTGTTCATATCCTTGACTTTCAAGTATTCTTGATGAAAAAAACAGAGTTGAATAGGAAATTTGACATTCAGATACAAGAAGCAAGAGAAGCATGAGAAGGTAAACAGGGAAAAGAAATCATAAGGAACTTATAAAAGTTGAACTATTTACATTCCTACATGGAAAAACTATAATTGTAACTGATCAAACTTTTCTCAGTGAAGGGAATAGAAATATATATGTGTGTGTGTGTGTATGTGTGTGTGTCTGTATAGGAGGGTATATGGGCGTATGAATACATATGTGAATGTGTGTATATATGTTTACAGGTATACATAGATAGAGGGCACAGGACCAATTTAACAGGAAGGGATAATACTTAAAAACTGAAATTAAGAGGAGAGAGAGGAATATAATGAGAAGGGATGGGGAGAGACCGAATGGGGTAAACTATCTCATATAGAAGAGGCAAGGAAAAATGGTTACAATGGAGGGGAAGAATAGGAAGGCAAAAGGGAATGGGTCAACCTTAATCTCATTGAATTTGGCTCAGGGAGGGAATGACATACACACTAAATAGGATATCTCACCCTACAGGAGTGTAGGGGGTAAGGGTATGAGAGGGGGGATGATGGAAGGGAGGGCAGGCTGGGAGACAGGGAAGTTGGAAGCACCACTTTTGAAAAGGGACAACATCAAAGTGGAGAATAGAACAAGTGGGAGGTGGGATAGGAGGGAGGGAAATATAGTCAGTCTTTTACAATATATCTACTTTGGTAATATTTTGCATAGCTAACAGGCACAACCTATACTGAATTGCTTATCTTCTCAGTAAGGGTGGGTGACAAGGGAGGAAGGGAAAGAATCTGGAATTCAAAGTTTTAAAATCAAATATTTAATATATATATATATGCTATCATTAATACTATTTTACATATAATTGGGAAATTAGATATACAGCCACTGGGGCATAGAGATCCACCATGCCCTCCTGAAAAAATCAAAGGGGGTATGGGAGAAGATATGGGAGAGAGCAGATTGGAGGAGGGGATATCCTGTGGGACTCCTATTTTGGGGTGGTGGGTAGGGGAAAAACAGGGAGAAATTTTGTAACTCAAAATCTGGCAGGAGAATGATGTAAACCAAAAGTTAATAAAGCTTTTGCAAAAAAAAAAAAAGAAAGGCAAAGTAACTGGAATGCTAAGAACCAGTTTGTCTCCCCAGTGATTGATTCTGTAATGTTTGGTGAGGCTATTAGAAATTAGTGAGCCTGGAAGAATCCGATCTATTACCAGCTGAGATACTAGGACCTAGGTTGAAATCTGTGAACATTCACTAATGTGAACAATTTATGTCTCAGAACCGCTAGCAGAAGGAACATGGGACATTTCCACTAACTAACATAGATCTTCCCAGGCCTTATGTGTACTCTGGCTACCACTAGCTCTCTGGGAGAAATTTGATACACTTACCAGGCCTTTTGTCCTACTTCCTGCCCTTTTTTGCTGTTATTGTCATTCTCCTTCTCCACAATCTTCTGACTTTAGAAGTCAATAGAGTCCATAATATTCAGACCCTGTCCTCTAATGTCATAAATCACAGATTTCTTCTTGCCAGCCATTTCACTAGCAAGGATCATCTGTCTTTCAATACTTCAAAGGGATAGAGAATGGTCATTTTCCATTTCAACAAAGGCATGCCTACTTTTATTTTCATCATCATTGAAGATAAATGCTAATTTTTTTTCTCCCATTTTGACTAATAAATGGAAGAATGGAGGGGGAAGAGAAGGAGGGAGGCTAAAGCCACATCCCATAAATAGGCATATAGTCACCCTATTCATTACAAAGTTTCTATCTTTACATATTGCATCTCATAGGGAGAGAAAATAATAATAGATGCCATTTACATAGTGCTTCAAGTTTTGTCAACACTTTACAAATATTATCTTATTTGGTCCTCACAGCCACCCTGGGAGGTAGGTGCCATTATTACCTTTGTACAGATTAGGAAACTGTGGCACACAGAGTTTAAGTTATCTACCCAGGGTCATACAGTTAGTAAGTACCTGAGGCTGTATTTCAGCTCTTGAAAGAAAGTGGTATAGTTATGATCAGGAAGTTCTGCTAACAATTACAATTCTAATTCTTCCCATGAGTCATGAAAACTGATAGCAGCGTCCTCACTAAAAAATAATTTATGTGATACAATGGAAAGAATTTGGTTCCTAGACTCAGGAAGGTCTGAGTTGGAAACCTCCTTCGAACACTTACTAGTTGTCTGACCCTAGACAATTCACTTAACCCTCTCAGCCTTGGTAAAATGGGACTAGCATTTACCTTACTGGGTTGTCATAAGGATTAAACAAAATAATAGATGTTAATTGCTTTGTTACCTTTAAATCACTATATAAATGTTAACTATAAAAGAGAGACTATGAAAAATGCAACTTTGGGGAATGGATTGGCCACCATTAATGTGTGCAAGGAAATACGTCATGTATGACATTGAAGGCTTATTGAAAGTAATAAGAGGTCTGACCATCAGTTCACATTAATTTGAACAAATATATCTAGAGGCAGTCATCTCTGCCCCAGGCACAGGAAAAACTGTAAAAATAAAAAAACATTATCATGGTCATATTTATACTGTGCATTTCCTCTGCCATGTCCAGGTCGTTAAAAAGAGGGGGCAAGGTGTCTGTCCTCTAATTAACAGAAAACTATTTAGATTTATTGGTAATACAAATGCTTCTGCCATGCAGACTATGGTATTTTTAGTATAATTGGGTCTCATAAATGCAAACAAAGAAGCAGAGAGAGGAAGCATATATCACTGGCTGACCTTGTTAGGCCATTAAATTCTATTAGGATTGAAAACACATAAGCTCAGCTAAATAACACATCTGTGCCAGTGGAATATTTTCTGAGCTTTTGTAACCTTACTGAATTTTTCATGATTTCTCCAGCAGCTTTCTCGGAGATTTTTTTATTTAACTTTTCTTTTACCACCAGAAAGCTTTAATTGGGACACCAGTTAAATAACCCATTCTCTCAATGCCTTCAAACAGTCTCAAGTATTACATCTTACTGAAATAAAAGCCAGGCAGCATTTGTGGTGCTCCATAACTCCTAATGCTCCTCTGTTATTCTATTTAAAGAAAAGAAGGGGAAAATTCTATCTTGCCTGAAGGCCCATGGCATGACATAGGTCATTTTGAATGTCCATATTATTCTCCTCAGTTTTCTTAAATGTTTAATTCCTTGAAGTATTCTGTGCTATGTGCTAGTAGAAGACTACATTAATTAATTACTTATTTAATTACATGTATTCTGATGGCCATATATGTGTGTGTCCATATGTATATCTGTATTATGTATATAGGTATGTGTTACATACTTATAAATATTGTTTTACATATAATTTATATAGCATCATATACACAATCACATAATGCAAAATATGTAAATATATCTAATACTATGAAGTTATGAAATATAGCTTTTCCCTTCATTAGCCTCAATTTATGACTGAGGAACCTCTAACTCAGAAAAAATTCTTTGTCATACAATTATTATATGTTTCTGAGGGAAGACTCAAATACCACTTCCACTTGACCCCAAGTCTAATGGTCTTTCCAATATAATATATTGCCATCCATTTAAATCATATGTACCCATTTAAGAGTCCTGCTATAGTACAATTTTCTTGAGTGTTTTGAATGAGTGAATGACCTGTCTTTAGGAAGATCAATTTGACAGTTAAGTAGAAGATGGACTGAAATGGGGAAACAATCCTGATGCAAGGTTATTTCAATAGTGAACAAATTTTACATGTATCACAGAGAAAGGCCTTCAGCTCTGATAGACAGTAATTAGTTCAAGTAACCCAGAACTGTTGTAGAACTATAAGAAATTAATGAAGAGTTTGGAATATTAGCTATCCAAACACAAAGAATAGTTGGAGTTGCCACAGATAGATGTTTTACAAAGCTGAGTGCAGTCATCAATAAAATCTTTGTTTAAAAAAAAGAGGGTTTGGGCTTTATTTTTTAGATATTCCTGCAAATATATACTTGAGATTAGAGGAGATTTTGATTTAAAAACTCTCCAAAAAAATAACACAAGAAAGATATATAAGTAAAAACACATAGAAAAGATTAAACAATTAAATCAATTATCTCATGATTCTGTAGTGTAACACAAGCATTGGGATTTTTGTTTGTTTTTAATTGGCTGTTAGTAAAAGAAAAAAAAAAGGAAAAAGGATCAAAATGCACAAGGATATAAGGGGATCAAGAAATTAAGGTGATATAAGATGGAAGCATGAGACCATCTTGCTCATCTCCTAGTGAACCTGTCTGCAGCTGAAGAAGCGATAGCTAGAACAAAACATGGAACAACTGATTGGTTTAAGATTGGAAAAGGAATATAACAAAGTTATGTTGTCACCTTATTTATTAACTTATATGCAAAATACCAGGTTGAATGAATCAAAAGTCAGAATTTAGATGGCCAGGAGAAATATCAACAATCTCAGATATGTAGATCATACCACTCTGATGGCAAAAAATAAAGTAAGAAGTCTCTTGATAAAGCTAAAAGGGGAGATCATAAAAGCTAGCTTGAAGCTTAATACAAAAAAAAAAAACTAAGATCTTAGCAAGAGTCCCCACCACTTCTTGGCAAATAGAGGGAGAAGAAATGGAAGCAATGTCAAATTTTATATTGAGGGGTTAAAAGATCACTGTACACAGTGACTAAAAGATAGGGGATACTAAGCTAAAAGCTCTTTGGAATGAAAACTATGGCAAACCTGGACAACATACTAAAAAGCAGAGACATCAACTTGCTGAAAAAGCTTTATACAGTCAAAGCTATACTGTTTTTTTTAAATGCTTTATTAACTTCTGATTTACATCATTCCTTTCTGCCAGATTTTGAGTTACAAATTTTCTCTCCTTTTCCCCCTACCCACAACCCCCAAATGGCAGTCCCACAGGATATCCCCTCCTCCAATCTGTTCTCTCCCATTTTTTCTCCCATATCGCTTTCGACTTTTCCAGTGGATCTCTATTCCTCAGTGCCTGTATATCTTATTTCCCAATTACATGTAAAATAGTATTGATAATAGTATACACACACACACACACACACACACACACATATATATATATATATATATATACATACATATACACAAATATTTGAATATTTTATTTTAAAACTTTGAATTCCAGTTCATTCCCTTCCTCCCTTGTCACCCACCCTTACTGGGAAGATAAGCAGTTCAGTATAGGATGTACATGTGTGACTAATTGTAGCAGCAAGCACCCCAAGCGTGTCCTCAGGGTTTGCTGCCCAT
>NW_027185761.1:852887-874069 GCF_028583685.1 Petaurus breviceps papuanus | reverse complement strand
TTAGCCTAGGGGCAGGGAAGATCTTTGAAATTTACATTCTTATTACACTAATGCAAAACAATAACATAGTAGATATATTGTAAAAGACTGATTATATTTCCCTCCCTCCTATCCCACCTCCCACTTGTTCTATTCTCTACTTTGATCCCATCTCTTTTCAACAGTGGGTGCTTCCAACTTCCCTCCACCCAGCCTGCCCTCCCTTTCATCATCCCCCCTCTCATACCCTTCCCCCCCCCAACTCTCCTGTAGGGTGAGGTACCCTATTTAGTGTGTATGTCATTCCCTCCCTGAGCCAAATTCAATGAGAATAAGGATGACCCATTCATTCCCTTTTGCCTTCCTATTCTTCCCATTGTAATCATTTCCCCTTGTCTCTTCTGTATGAGATAATTAACCCCATTCTATCTCTCCCTATCTCCTCTCATTATATTCCTCTCTCACCTCTTAATTTCACCTTTTAAGTGTCATCCCTTCCTGTTAAATTGGTCCTGTGCCCTCTATCTCTGTATGTCTGTAAACATATATACACACACTCACATAAGTATTCGTATGCCCATATACCATCATATATAGACATATATATATATGTGTATATATATATATATATATATATATAATTTTTTCTATTCCCTTCAACTACTGAGAAAAGTTTCATAAGTTACAATTATTGTTTTTCCATGTGGGAATGTTAATAGTTCAACTTTGATAAGTTCCTTATGATTTCTTTTCCCTGTTTACCTACTCATGCTTCTCTTGTTTCTTGTATCTGAATGTCAATTTCTCTGTTCAACTCTGGTTTTTTTCAGCAAGAATGCTTGAAAGTCCTCTATTCCACTGAATGACAATATTTCCTCCTAAAACATAGTACTCAGTTTTGCTGGGTAGGTGACTCTTGGTTTTAATCCCAGCTCCTTTGCCCTCCAGAATATCATATTCCAAGCCCTTCAATCACTCAGTGTAGAAGCTGCCAGATCCTGGGTTATCCTGAGTGTGTTTCCACAATATTGAAATAGTTTCTTCCTGGTTGCTTGTAATATTCTCTCCTTAATCTGGGAATTTCAGAATCTGGCTAAAATATTCCTAGGAGTTTTCGTTTTGGGATCTTTTTTCAGGAGGTGATCGGTGGATACTTTCAACCTCTAGTTTGCCCTCTGATTCTAAAACGTCAGGGCAGTTTTCTTTGAGAGCTTCCAGGTGTATGATTTCTAGGTTCTTACTTTGATCATGGCTTTCAGGTAGTCCAATAATTTTTAAATTATCTCTCCTGAATCTATTTTCCGGGTCAGTGGTTTTTTCCATGAGATATTTCGCATTACCTTCTATTCTTTCATTTGTTTGGATCTGTTTAACAGCATCTTGATTTCTCATAAAGTCATTAGCTTCCATTTGCTCCAGTATAATTCTGAAGCCATGATTCTCCTCAGTGAGCCTTTGAGATTTTTTTTCCATCTGGCAATTTCGACTTTTTTAAGGCATTCTTCTCCTCAATGCCTTTTTGAGCCTCTTTTGCCATTGAGTCAATGTTATTTTCCTCAGTCAGGCTGTTGACTCTCATTTCATAATTTTCTTTCATTGTTCTCATTTCTTTTCCCAGTTTTTCCTCCACTTCTCTTATCTGTTTCTTAAGGTTCTCTATGGCCTGTAACCAGCTCATATTTACCTTTAAAGTTTTTGGTGCAGGAGTTCTAGCTTCACTGTCTTCCTCTTCTTCCATGCTTTGATCCTTTTTGTCCCCAAAATAGGAGTCTAATCTTGGTATCTTCTGCCTGCTTTGTTTCCTCTGCCTGGTCATGTTGCCCCTCAGTCACTTGACTCCTGGGCTTTTTGCCACAGTAGGACTCTGCCAACAGACAGGGGAGCTTTCACCCCAAAAGCTTTTCTCAGTTGCCGGAGGTATTAGATGGTACCCTCTCTTACGTCTCACATGCTCTGGCAAACTGGACACACACCCCATTACCTCCACCCTAGACTGCAATCCAGATCCAAGTAGGTTAAAGCAAGAGCAATTACCCCTCATACTGCTTGCTTGGTCCCTCTACAGTCTGCAGGCCAGGAGCTGAAGCTGCCATGTGGCGCTGGATGGCTGTGTCAGCACCTCCGCAGCTTCTCATCCTGGTGGCAAAAGCCATGAACTCCCACTTCCTGGTCCCAAAGTCCACACTGCACTGACCTCTCACTTTGTCTTTCACATCTGTGTGTTGATAAATCTGGAAACGTCCACAGCTGCTGCTGATCTGGAGTCCCTCTGGCCACTGCTGGTCAGGCCCATCCTAGGGCTAAAGCCTAGGCATAGGGCTAGGCTCGGCTCCCAGAGCACTGCTCTGGCCAATTCCTGCCAGCCTGCAGGGCTGTTCTCAGTGGGACTTTAGCTTCTCTGTGTCATTTTGTGGGTTCCACATCTCCAAAGTTTGTTTAGAGTCCCCTTTTTACATGGATTGGGGAGGGTGAAAGCTGGAGCAGAGGAGAGCTCCTGCTTCTACTCTACCATCCTGGCTCCGCCCCCAAAGCTATGCTCTTGGTGGTGGTGGTGGTTTTCTTTTTTTTTTCCCCAGCAGTAATAAGTAATATATGACAGTGAGAGTTAACACTAAAGAAACCTGAGTGCTGCAGAAATAATGTTTTCAAATTGCAGTGCTTGAAGAAGACTCTTGGTAGTCCTTTGGACAGAAAGTAGATCAAATCACTCAATACTTAAAGCAATTAAGCCAGGCTTTTCACTGAAAGGTCAAACACTGAAGCTGAAACATAAATACTTTGGCCACATAATGAGAAGATGGGGTTCATTGGAGAAAACCTTGATGTTGGGAAAGATTGAAGACAAAAGGAAAGGAGGATAACAGAGGATGAGATGGATAGATAGTGTTATCAAAATCATAAACATAAAGAACCTGAGGTATGCTCAGATCTTCCTAATTTGGGGCGGCTAGCTGGCACAGTGAATAGAGCACTGGCCCTGGAGTCAGGAGGACCTGAGTCAAATCCAGCCTCAGACACTTAACACAAAAACTACCCATGTGACCTTGGGCGAGTCACTTAACCCCAATTGCCCCTCCCAAATAAAAAAGGAAAAAATAAAACTATAAACATGAACTTGTACAGACTTTGAGAGATAGTGACAGATAGAAGGGCCTGGCATGCTATGGTCTATGGGGTCATGAGGAGTTGGACAAAACAAAACAATTGAACAACAAGAATGAAGAAAAAAATTGAATTCAAACTTCACCTGCCCTGATAGGTGAGTGTTTCACCTGGACCACTATTTTGGGCAAACCACATTTATGCTTCACTTCACTTTGCTCCCAACATCCTCACTGTTTTCTTGCCAGTCATCTTATTGACAAAAAAGTACCCTTGTGCCCCTCTGTGCTCTAGCCCTGAAATCATGATCATATTAACTTCACCATTGCTTCTAAAGAGGATGTATCATTCTGTTAACATTCACCATTAATGTAACTTTCCAGAACAAAATCTTACTCTCTGGTCAGGCAGAGTGTATACAACACTGGGCCTAGAGTCAAGAAAATCCAAATTAAAATCCATCCACAGAGAATATTAGCTGTTTAACTCTGGATAAACTGTACCTCAGTTTCTTCAACTATAAAATTGAGATACTAATAGCATGAAACTTCCAGGGTTCTTGTGAGGATAAAGGGCAGATAGTGGCTTTCTTCATACATTCTTTTATAGTTAAATTGGGTATAGAAGACAAAATTACTTATTTGTTCAAAGTCATTTTATAATAATATGACTATCACCATATACAATGTTCTCTTGGTTCTCATTTCACTCTTCATTATTTCATGTAAATATTTCCATGTTTTTCTAAAAGCACTGAGCTTATTATTTCTTATAGAACAGTAGTATTCTATCGCAATCACATACCAAAATTTGGTCAGTCATTCCCCCATCAATGGGCATCCTTTCAATTTCCAATCTTTGCCACTGCAAAGAGTGTTGTTATAAACATTCTAGAACATATACTTTCTTTTCCTTTTTCCTAAAGTGGCTGTGGAAAACTAAAAACATTATGTAGCTGCTAGCTATCATTATTGTTTCCCCATATTAGATGCAACATATAATGACATAGGCTTTATAATGCTTAAGCTGAATAGATGTTTGTTTACATAATGTGACTTGAGCCTCCCCTGCCACCAACCAACTCCTTTTCCTTCCATTCATTCTGTCACCCATTAATCAAAATTTAAAGTAGCTAAATGAGCATTTGCATCTCACCACTGACAAACCCACAAGTAGGAATGCCTTTGATTAAGTGGAAAATAGTCATTCTCTGGCCTCTCAATGCATTGAAAGCTGATAGTGGTGTTGACATCTTGATAAAATTCCTTATTTATTTTCTGGAAGATTTTTACTTAGTGTGAATCACACAGTGTATCTCAAGTGATATACACCTTTATTCTCTAAAACTGAAAATCTTATAAAATTTTCATGATAGTTGGAGAAATATGGCAAGATTTCTACATTGTACTCTTTGGGACTGTCAATGTAATACAACTCTATTGTATCTGCTTTAAAGAAACATCTGAGTTATAGATAAAGCAAATGTGGCATAACACTTTGAACATATACATGACAATATCGTCACAGGGAGATTAGAAGAAGACACATCGATCATCTTTGGGATATTTATAATAATCTCTGTGGATACCTGCTATCTCAGTAAGCCTAAATCAAGTAATGTCACTCATGTGGTTTTATAACTATTGAATAGAACTTTCACATTTATTATTTTAAAATTACATTGGTTCAACAACAGACATATATACAGAATTAAAGGACAAGCTTGATGTCTGGAAAGAAAACTAAGATGATCAACATCCAACATATGTTAGGCAGTCAATGGGCAATTGCTCAATGAAAAAGGAAGAAACAACTCCATATCTTCTGTTCTTGTTCCACTAATTGATGTTTTATTTTTAAATTCGAGATTTTCAAATGAGAAGTCAGAAGGCAGTCACCATCTATGTCATATTCCACAAACATAATCAGTTTCATTGGGCCCACCACTCAAGACCTCTAACCAAGTTATTGTTAAGTTATTCAAGTTCCAATCATTCCATCAATTGGCATTTATTGAACACCTACTATGTGCTAAGTTCTGGGGATACAAAGACATTTTTTTAAAAACCCTGCTCTCAAAGAACTCACAATCTAATGGCAGTGCAAGAACTTTGATAGGATAAAGAGGCAAGGGACTAGAGAGCTGAATAGGGACAATGGGAAATTGAACTAGTTCACTGAAGGACAAAAATGAGAAAGAGTGTGCCTATTTCAAGTATTATGACCTGGGAAATAATATAGAGGTACAGGGAGTAATGGATTAAGGACAATGTTTGAAGTGTCAATGTTTGAAGGAGATGTGCAATAAAATAGATGATACTATAAAAAAAATTCTAAAGTTCATGAATGTAACTTACTTGTGAGTGATGACAAGGTCTCAAGTATGAACCTTTATGCCTATCTGTGGCAGACTAAAGGAGTAAGTCATAGGAAATGAGTAAGTGAAGAAATTGTGAGGTTAGGGTATTTAAGGGAATATAAATACATGTTAATGTCATGCAGACAGAAGTAAAGAAGGAAGGAAGGAAAGAAGGAAGGAAGGAAGGAAGGAAGGAAGGAAGGAAGGAAGGAAGGAAGGAAGGAAGGAAGGAAGGAAGGAAGGAAGGAAGGAAGGAAGGAAGGAGGGAGGACTCTAAAAGGTAGCTACGGAAGCTGTGTCAGGTGAGATATGGATCTCAGGGAGTGAAATAAGATGGAGGGAGTAAGAAAGGAAAAGTTTTAAAATGGAATCTAGGTAGTTACTATTGAGCAGGAATACCAGAAGGTACAGAGCAAAGGTCTAATAGTTTTATAATGAGAGGTTGGAGAAGTTGAGTTGAGGATAATAAAATAATAAATAATAATAATAAGGAATACTTATATAATAATAATAATAAGGAATACTTAGTGACAGATGGAGAATTAAATTTGAACAATGGTAACTGGAGTTTCAGTATAACTGTGATGAAATGGGAATGATAGAGTAGAAGTGTGTTAATCATTGAGAAATTAATTCAGTTTGTTGGGGGGGTTTTCATCGTCCATAGAGTTTTATCCCAGGGTGGCAGACAAGGGCAGCTAAGTGGCACAGTGATTAAAGTACTGGGTCTGGAATCAGGAAGACTTGAGTCTGGTCTTCAAATCTGGTCTTAAGCACTCACTAGTTGTGTGGCCCTAGTTGAGTCACTTAACCCTGTTTGTTTCACTTTCCACATTTGCAAAGCTAAGATAGAGAAGGAAATGGCAAACCACTCCAGCATCTTTACCAAAAAAAAAAATCCAAATGGGTCACAAAGAGAAGGAAGCAACTAAAATAACTGAACAACAATAATGGGAAAGGGAAGCAGGAGATATGGAGGGTACCTGGGCAGCGGCAAGGCAATCTCTGAGGGACTATAGGTGACTGAAAAGGGTTTCTGGAGTGTGATGGAATGAGAGAAGAAAGCAATTAACTTACTATTTAGTCTATATTTTCTACCTTTCCCACAAAAATAGCATAAAGGATTTTTCATATACACTGCTTAAATCTAGGTAAATTACAACATTCACCTGACCTTTGACTTTAGTAACTCTCCTAAAAAAGGAAAGAAGGTTAGTCTAGCTTTAAGATGTCATGTTGACTCTTAGTTGGTCAATGAACACTTATTAAGTACTTACTATATGTCAGGTATTGGCACTAAGTTGTTTTGGTTTTTTTGTTGTTGTTTTCTTTGGGAGGTTGAGGGGGCAAGGCATGATATAAAGAAAGGCAAAAACCCAGTCTGTGGCCTTAAGAGGGTTAACAGCCTAATAGGAGATTTTTATGATTATCCTATCACTTTTAAAATGTCAGTTATCTTTCTAATAATCCTCTCTAGTATTTTGCCAGAAAATAAAGTTAACTCGTGGGTATATACTTTTGTAAGATCTATTTTCTTCCATTTTTTTTAAACCAATGTAATTGTCCTTTACTAGTCCTGGGTTCCTCTCCTATTCTTCAGGATGTTTCAAGAGTGAGTGACGGGGGCCAGAAATCACATAGGCAAGCTCTACAAATACAGCAAAAATGTAATTCACTTGGGCTCAGTGACTTGAACTCAGTGGCTAAAATAAAGGAAAAATAGATATTCTCTTGCTAGTTCCTTATTGGTCTTGTGGATTTTTTCTCTATTAACCACTTCTCCCCATTCTTCGTCAGTCTAAGGTACATTCTTCTTATCAGTAAAATAAAAAGAAAATAAGGATTCAGCAGCTTTGTCTTTTCTCAGATATCATTGTCCCATGGATCTCCAGAAACACACCTATCTGTTTATTTTTACTCCTTTGTTTTGTTCAATATAACTTTTTGAAATGTCTCTAGCTTTCTTGGCAGCCTTGGCTCATTCTGATCTTCAGTAATCCCAACCTTATTCTTACGTAACTGTACTGTGTTGTTGTGGTTTTTTTTCTTCCTGCCCTTCTTTTTTATCTTTAGTAAAGTTTCTTCTTCTGGGAGGAACAGAGGTTGAACTAGGTCATTGCTAAAGTCCCTTTCAGCTCCAATGTACTCTAAATGTATGAGATTTAGATATGAAGAATAAAATAAATGAAATGAAGTATGTAATTGATGTGGGCTATATATGCCAATCATAAGAAAAGTTTTAACTTGAAGAAAGATAGCAAAAAGTTTTCTGTTTTTTTCCTTTCCCAGGCAGCACAATTTAAGAGAAAAAGACACTGTCCTAAGAGTCAAAAGTCTCAATTTTGAGTTCTGGATCTAATGTTAGTTAATATCTACCTTTATGGGCCTTGATCCCCTCTTCTCTAGAATCAGGAACCTGGAGTGGATGGTCTCTAAGACTGTTTCCAGTTCTAAAGTTTAAATGTATCTAGCGTTTATACATTTAAGCCAAAAGTCAGAATTCACAAGGAAAATAAATAGAATGAGCAACTACATATACACACACACATATATATATATATATATGTACATGTACACATGTGTATAGATGCATATAGATGTTTAAGTGCATTTGTATGCACACATGCATGTATGTATGTGTGTATACACCTACTATGTGCCAGGCACTATATAAGGTATTGAACGAGTCAATGAAACCATCATCACTCTGCTCTACTCCAGAGATTTTCCTCAGCCAAAGCCAGAGTAAGGCAGATGTGTAGGAAATGAATGCCCAGACATAAATCCCATTATTTGCTAACTGAATCTCTAGCATGTCTTGAAAATTTAATTTTATGCACATTCCCTTCAATAAAATTACCATATTGTGTTCTGAGAATTAATAAATTGCAAGAGGAGAACAATCACATTGTAAATAAATAATATTAGTGAGATGTGGTTCAAGGATAATTTCATTTGCAATTGCATCTATGTCAGTTGACATGATCCAGCAAGATATGAAAATGAAACAAAATTATATGAAAATTGGTTGGGTTCCCCTAGTTGGATAAATAGACTTACTATAGTTTGATGATTTCATTCTAAGTCCCTAGTGTTACATTGATTAAAAACACCCTGCAATGGAGGGATCTGATTTTTTTATTAAAAAAATACCAACATGGAAAGTTTTGCATGAGATTTTTTCCCCATTTATTCTCTTTTCTTAAAGCTTTCCACAGTTGTTCCCATGCGCCATTTGCCTGAGTTTTCTACCTAGTAAAATCCACAGCACAGTTTTAAAAACATACCATCGATTATTTTTTTTCTTCTCACCTGACTATAATTTTTTTTTGCTTTGCTGCTTCACACAGGAATTGGGTAGTAGAATTTACAGAGCAAATATTCATGGCTCTTTGACCTATTTTCCTATTTATTGTCATTCCCATCTTGCTTACATAAGGAAGTGTGTAGTTTAACTAAGAGGTTCAGAGATTCACAATTGTTTTTAAGTCTTTCTGACTCTATCTTACCTCTCCCCTTTTCTACTTTTCCTGGATAATAAACAGTTTCCACACAAGAACCATCTTCCTTTTTAATCTATTTTTCTCACACTTGTGGACATAGATTGCTGTCCCCTGATCATTAATGTATATTCTCCACTGTTAAATATCGTATTGATTCTAATTTCCACTCCATATATGCCCAAAATATATTTTAATGTATTTATCCTTAACATAAAGACATCATAGCATATTACAAAACTTAGAGTCAGGGAGGTCAGAATTAAAATTCTACATCTGAAAGTCTGGATTTATGACCTTGGTCAAGTCATTTATATGACTTATGTGTGTATGTGTATTGCATATGTACACATACACATATACATGTGCATGTATGTATGTTTGCATGATGTATCTTGTAGCGATGTACTGTTTGGTGTTCAATCTTCTTTTCTGTTCTATTCTATGTAAGTAAATTCTAATTTTACTTTGTGGTTTTTAAGGAACAAATTAAAACAACAATAAGTAGAACAAAGTAAACAGCACCCTAGTGATCAGATAGCAGCCAGTGACTCTCAGATGATTTCAGATATTTTTTATCCCCATGTATACCAAATCTGAACTAGCCTAATTTTCTCTTGTTAGGATTTCCCTGTCCACTTGCCAATGTCTCTGCTACTTCCTTCTCTTGATCAAAAAGGCTTGAGATGGCCATGGAACTATTTGACTGGTGAGAATGAAAATTATTCCATTGTAAATTAGAGCAATTCTGAAATTACATCTCAAACTCATCAGAGTATAAAAGATTGCAAAGAAAGGAAAATATAAAATGTTGGAGTGGCTGTGAGAAAACAAGCACATGGATGCACTACTGGTGAACCTCTGATTGTGTGTGATCATTCTTGAAAGAAATTGGAAATTTTACAAAAAGAGATAATGGGCAGAAGGGAATTGGCAGGCAGGGTCAAGATGGTGGAGTAGAAGCAGGAAATTATATGACCTCCCCCCACAACCACCTCAAAAACCTATAAAATATGACTCTAAACAAATTTTAGAGCTACAGAACCCACAAAGTGACAGAGAGAAACAAATCTCCCACTAAAGCTAGCCTGGCAGGCCAACAGAAAGGGTTCATCAAAACACACAGGTAGCTCAGTATAGCCCTGCGTGAGCTGCTGTATTTTGGCCCCAGGGAGGCAGTGCATCCCAAGCAGACTTGAGGAGAGTGAATCACCAGCAGCTGTGGAGGTCTCCAGAATTTTCAACACAAAAATGCCAAAAAGAAAGTAAAAAGTCAGTCCAGAACTCTTTTGGAAAGGAAGGATGCAGTCTGATCCCTGCTCCTGGGGTGTGAGGTGGCAGAGGCAGGGCAGCTACAGCATCTGCCATGTGGCTGCCTCCAGAGCTCTTGGCGTGCAGATCATGGGGGCACAAAGTGACCATTCAGTGGGTAAGTGCTCTTGCTCTGACCTGCTTAGATCGGGATAGCTATCTTGGGCAGTGGTGCTAGGGTGAGAAACACCAATTTGCCAGTGTGGTATCTGTAGAAAGGGCAACCTCCTCAGACTTCTTGCAACATTTGTGAAAACCCCCATGATTTAGGACAAATCTCTCCTTTCTGTAAGCAGAGTTCTACCATGGCAAAGAGCTCAAATGTCAAGTAATTGACTGGCAATATGAACAAGCAGAGAAAGCACAAACAGACCATTGAATCCTTTTGGGGAGACAAAAATGATCAAAGCATGGAACAGGAAGAAGACAATGAAGTCAGAACTCCTGAGTCAAAAGCTTCCAAGAAAAATATGAACTGGTTATAGGGCATGGAGAAGCATAGGAATGATTTTGAAAATTGTGTAAGAGAAGTGGAGGAAAAACTGAGAAGAGAAATAAGAATGATGCAAGAAAATCGTGAAAAGAGAGTCAACAGCCTGACTGAAGAAAATAGTACCTTAAAAAAAGTCTAACTCAAATGGCAAAAGAGGCCTAAAAGCCAATGAGGAGAATGCCTTAAAAAGCCAAATATACCAGATGGAAAAGGAATTTCAAAAACTCAATGAAGATAATAATTCATTCCAAATTAAATTGTTGGGGTGACCAGGTAGCACAGTGAGTAAGAGCACTGGCCCCAGAGTCAGGATGACCTGGTATCAAATCCATGCTCAGATACTTACCACCACACACAGAAATAACTGGCCTCGTAACCTTGAGCAAGTTACTTAACCCCAATTGCTTAAAAAAAATTAAATTGGAGCAAATGGAAGCTAATGACTTTATAAGAAATCAAGATACTATAAAACAGATCCAAACAAATTTTTAAAAAAATAGAAGGCAATGTGAAATATCTCATTGAAAAAACCATGGACCTGGAAAATAGATCCAGGAGAGAGAATTAAAAAATTATTGGACTACCTGAAAGCCATGATCAAAAAAAAAAGAACCTAGAAATCATCATTCAAGAAATTCCCAAGGAAAATTGCCCTGATATTTCAGTACCAGAGGGCAAAATAGAAGTTGAAAGAATTCACCAATCATTTCTTGAAAAAATTCCCCAAAAGTAAACTCCTAGGAATATTTTAAACCAGATTCTGGAGTTCCTAGAACAAGGAAAAAATATTACAAGCAGCCAGGAAGAAACAATTTGAGTATTGTGGAAATACCATCATGACATCACAAGATTTAGCAGCTTCTACATTAAAGGATTGAAGGGCTTGGCATGTGATATTCCAGAGGTCAAAGGAGCTAGGTTTAAAACCAAGAATCACCTACCCAGCAAAACTGAGTATCATGCTTCAGGGGAAAATATGGTCATTCAGTGAAATAGAGGATTTTCAAGCATTCTTGATGGAAAAACCAGAGTTGAATAGAAAATATGACATTCAAATACAAGAAGCAAGAGAAACACGAGAAGGTAAACAGGGAAAAGAAATCATAAGGAACTTATTAAACTTGAGCTATTTACATTCCTATGTGGTAAAACAATCATTGTAACTCATGAGACTTTTCTCAGTATGAGGACAGTGAAGGGAATATGTGTGTGTATGTATGTTTATATAGGAAGGTATATGTGCATAAAAATACATATGTGAGAGTGTGTATGTATGTGTATATGTACACAAAGACAGAGGACATAGGATCAATTAAATAGGAAGGGATAATATCTAAAAAATAAAATTAAGAGTGGAGAGAGGAATATAATGAGAGGTTATAGGGAGAGATAGAATAGGGTAAATTATCTCATATAAAAGAGGCAAAATTGTTACAATGGAGGGGAAGAACAGGAATGCAAAAGGGAATGGGTCAATCCTACTCTCATTGAATTTGGCTTAAAGAGGGTATATCATACACACCAAACTGGGTATCTTACATTACAGGAAAGTAGGGTGGAATTGAATAAGACTGGGTATGATAGAAGGGAGGGCAGATTGGCGGGAGTGTAGTTAGAAGCACACACTTTTGAAAAAGGACAGGGTCAAGGTAGGAAATAGTATAAGTGGGGGGCAGGATAGGATGGAGGGTAATATAGTCATTTTTTTACAATATGTCTACTATGAAAAATTTTTTGCATAACTACACATGTATAACCTATATTGAATCGTTTTTCCTCCCAGTAGGGGTGGGTGACAAGGGAAGAAGGGAAAGAATCTGAAAATCAAAGTTTTAAAATTGAATGTTAAAAAATATGTATTATTATTATTATATTTTTACATGCAACTGGGAAATAAGATATACAGGCACTAGGGTATAGAAATCCATCTTGCCTTACTATAAAGTCAGAGGGGAGATGGGGCAGGATATAAGAGAGAACAAATTGGGAGAAGGGGTATTCAGTATATCACTATTTTGGGGTGGAGGTAGGGGAAAGATGGTGAGAAAATTTGTAACTCAAAATCTTGTGGAAATGAATGTTGAAAACTAAAAATAAACAAATTAAATTTAAAAAAATAATTAACAGTACTGTTTTACCTACTACCACAAAAGACAGAGTGCTGGACCTGAAGTCAAGAAGATCTGAGTTCAAATCAGGTTTCAGAAACTGATTAGACATGTAATTTTGGGCAAGTGTCTGCCTCATTTCCCCTTTGTAAATTGGGAATAACAATAGCATCTACCTCTCAAGAGCATTGTGAAAATGAAAATGAGATAAAATCTGTAAAGCACTTTATAAAATTTAACATTATATAAATGTGAGTTGTTTTATTTAAATTATCATCATTATTACTAAATATTATTTCCATCTCTAGAATTATATATAAAACAGATCAAATAAATAGGAAAAGTAACTACATGTACAAAATATTTAAAACAGCTTTTTAGTGGCAGTAAAAAAAAACTAGGAATCAAAGGGTTGTCCATCAATTGAAGAATAACAAAATATCATGAATGAGATAGAATATTTATGTGTGGTAAGAAATGAAAAGATGATTTCAAAGAGACAATAAAAACACATTAATGGATTCAAAGTAAAGAAGGCAGAATCAAAAGAAGATTTTATACTATAACATCAATATTGAAAAAAGTAGAAACTTCTATAAACTGATAAAGAATGAAATGCACTGAGTTAGAAAAACAATTTAGAGAATAGGATCAACACTATAAAACAAAAAACTTTGAAGGCTGTTAAGAAAGATGACCAATACATGCGCCCCCTGCCCCAGCTTGCATTTCTTTTGCCGAGGGTCCATTATTTCATTATGCCCCAAGGAGCAACCTTCCTCCTGGACCCCTCCCACATTTTGGGTTTCTTTTGTGTATCATCTTCCCCTTTAGATTGTAAGCTCCATAAGAGTAGGAAAAGTCTTTTCATAATTGTATCCCCAGCATTTAGTATAATGTCTGGTAAACAGATTCTTAATAAATCTAGGTGCTTAATAAATGTTTATTGACTGAGTTTGATGACTCATGATTCCTGCTGAATAATGATAAAATATACAATATAACTCCTGACAAAAATATAACAGATTTACAGAAGAAAACAAAATATTTTCTGTAACGTATAAAGACATTTTTCTTTTAACTGTGCACATTTGCTGCAAGAATTATTTTTAATTTTTTCCCTAGTGAGGAGGGGGGTGGGAGGGAGAGAAAACATATTTTAAGGAATATTTAAAAATAGAATATAATTTTCAACACAAAGTTGAAGAGTATTGATAATGCATGTTTGTACTTTACCCCTGATATGGAAATGTAATTTTCCCCCTAATTACTGCATTGGCTTCATCTCACAAATTGTGGTATGTTTCTCTTTGTTGTCATTCTCTTCAAAGAAATTATTGATTATTTCTATTATTTGTTCTTTGAACCACTCATGTTTTAGGATTAAATTATCTAATTTCCCCATTCCTCCTCTCCCTTTCCAGTTCAATCAGGGCATCTTCTTTTCTCCCCATTCATTATTTTTACAGGATCTCAAAATAATTGACTCATTTCTTTGGCCTCCCTCTGTAGAATTTTTGCAATTTTCCCAATTGAAGGGAAAAGTTGTGAGAGCTTGACTAAGTATGTCTTCTAATCTGCCATCACAGCTCCACCTTTGGAGTTCATATTTATACAATTTTTTATTAGAAATGTTAGCTATAGCAATTGATGGAATAAAAATGTACAATAAGAAAACAAAACTATCACTCTTTGTAGATGATACTATGGTATACTTATAAAAATCTAAAGATTCAAATAAAAAGTTGTTGAAACAATTAACAACTTTAACAAATTTGCAAGATACAGAATGAACCTATAAAAATCAGCAGCATGGAGGGGGTAAGGCCAAGGGGGTAGAGCCAACATAGCAGAGTAGAAGCAGAAACTTGGCATGCCCCCCCACTCACTTCTGATAAATGTAAAAAATTACTCTAAACAAACTTTAGAGCTACAGGACCCACAAAGTGACAGAGAGAAACAAATCTCCCAGTGAAGGAAGCCTGGCAGGCCAAATAGGAAGGGTATATCATACCAAGCTGGGAGCCAAGCACAGTCTGGCATGAGCTGCATGGTTCTAGCCCCAGGGCAGCCGCGACCAGCAGCCACTGGAGCAGACTTCAGGAGAGTGAATCATAAGTAGCTGTGGCAATTTCCAGACTTATCAACCCATAAACACCAAAGACAAAGTAAAAGGTCAGAGAGGAACTCTGTTGGAACAGTGGGAGACTGAAGAGGTAAGTCTAGCCCCTGACCCTGGGGCAAGAAGTGGCCAGAGGGGTTGTGGCCATGCAGCTGCAGCCAAGTGGCTGCTTCCAGAGCTCCTGGCCCACAGATTGTAGGGGGACCAAGCAACCATTCAGAGGGTAATCGCTCTTGCTTCAACCTGCTTGGATCTGGATCATGGTCTTGGGTGGTAGTCCTAGGGTATGTGATGAGTGAGCCAGAGCTTGTAGGGGCTATAGAGAGAGTGCCCTCCTAATAATTCCAGCAGCTTCAAAAACCGCAATGATTAGGGACATGGCTCTCTGCATTCTGGAAGCAGAGTTCTACAATATCAAAGAGCTCAAAAGTCAAATAATTGGATGGCAATATGAGCAAGCACAGGAAGCACAAACAGACCATAGAATCCTTTTTGAGGGACAAAAAGGAACAAGTCATGGAGTAGGAGGAAGACAGTGAAGTCAGGACTCAAAAAGCCTCTAAGAAAAATATGAATTGGTTACAGGCCATGGAGGAGATCAAGAAGGATTTTGAAAAGCAAAAGAGAAGTGGAGGAAAAATTGGGAAGAGAAATGAGAATGATGCAAGAAAATCATGAAAAGTGAGTCAACAGCTTGCTAAAGGAGACACAAAAATACACTGAAGAAAATAGCACCTTAAAGAATAGACTAACTCAAATGGCAAAAGAGGCCCAAAAAGCCAATGAGGAGAATGCCTTAAAAAGCCAAATTTGCCAGATGGAAAAGGAATTTCAAAAACTCGATGTAGAGAATAACTCCTTCAAAATTAGATTGTAGCAATTAGAGGCTAACACATTTATGAGAAATCAAGATACTATAAAAAAAGATCCAAACAAATGAAAAAAATAGAAAGCAATGTGAAATATCTCATTGGAAAAACCACTGACCTGTAAAACAGATCCAGGAGAGATAACTTAAAAATTAATGGTGTACCTGAAAGCCATGATCAAAAAAAAAGAGCCTAGACACCATCTTTCAAGAAATTACCAAGCAAAAATGCCCTGATATTCTAGAACAAGAGGGCAAAATAGAAATTGAAAGAATTCACCAATCACCTCTTGAAAATGATCCTCAAAAGAAAATTCCTAGAAATAATATAGCCAAATTCCAGAGTTCCCAGGTAAAAGAGAAAATACTGCAAGCAGTCCGGAAGAAATAATTTGAGTATTGTGGAAACACACAAGACCTAGCAAGTTCTACAAAAGGGATTGAAGGGCTTAGAATATGGTTTTCTGGAGGTCAAAGGAGCTAGAAATAAAACCAAGAATCACCTACTCAACAAAAGTGAGTATAATGCTACAGAGGAAAATATGGTCTTTTAGTGAAATAGAGGATTTTCAAGCATTCTTGATGAAAAAAAACAGCTGAACAGAAAATCTGACTTTCACATACAAGAAGCAAGAGAAGCATGAGAAGGTAAAGAGGAAAAAGAAATTGTAAGGAGCCTATTAAAATTGAACTATTTATATACCTCCATGGAAAAACAATAATTGTCACTAGTAAGACTTTGTATGAGGATAGTTGGAGGGACTATATATGTATATGTATGTATAGGAGGATGTATGTGTATATATGTATATCAATGTGGGCACATGTATGTTCATGTATACATAGACAGAGGGCACAGGATGAGTTGAATATGAATGAATGATATCTAAAAAATAAAGTTAAGAGGTGAGAGAGGAATTTATTGGGAGAAGGAGAAAAAGAAAGGTAGATTAGGGTAAATTATATCGTATAAAAGAGGCAAGAGAAAACTGTTACAGTGGAGGGGAAGAGCAGGAAGGTGAAAGGGATTGGGACAACCTGATTCTCATTGAATTTGGCTGAAGGAAGAAATAACATACACACTCAAGTGGGTATCTTACCCTACAGAAAAATGGGAGGGGTAATAAGGGATAAGAGGGGGAATGATAGAAGGGGGCGGATTGAGGTAGAGTGTAGTTAGAAGAAAACATTTTTGAAAAGTGATAGGGTCAAAGGAGAAAATAGAATAAGAGGGGGCAAGATAGGATGGGGAGAAATATAGTTAGTCTTGCACAATATGACTACTATGGAAATGATTTGGGTAACTACACATTTACAACCTATATTGAATTGCTTATCTTCCCAGTGGGGGTGGGTGAAGAAGGAAGAAGGGAAAAAATCTGGAACTCAGAGTTTTAAAAAACAAACAAATGTTTTAAAATGTTTTTTTTTTACATTCAACTGGGAAAAAAAGATATACAGGAACTGGGATATAGAAATCCATCTTGCCCAACTGGAAAGTTAGGGGGGTGATGGGGAGGATGTAAGAGAGAACAGATTGGGGAAAGGGGTATTCAGTAGGCTTGCTATTTGGGGTAGGGGTAGGAGAAGATGAGTAGAAAAAATTGTAACTCAAAGTCTTATGGAAATGAATGTTTAAACTAAAAATATTTAATTAATTTTTAAAAAATCATCAGCATGTTTGTATATTGTACATTATCAACAAATTCATCAGAAAGAAAGAGAATTTCTATTTAAAATAAATGCAGATAATATAAAATACTCGGGAGTCATTTTTCAACACAAACACAAGGACTCTATGAACACAATTATAAAATATGTTTCACTTAAAGACATATATACACAATAGAAGAGAATGAATTGCTCATGTGTAGGTCAAGCTAAGAAAATAAAAATGACAATTCTACTTAAGTTAATTTACTTTTTAGCACCATAACAAACTACCAATGAACTATTTTATAGAGTTAGAAAAAACAATAATAAAATCTATCTAGATTAAGACAAAATCAAGTATATCAAGGGAATCGGTGAAAACAAAAGTGAAGGGAGGTGGCTTAGAAGTACTAGATTTCAAACTGTATTCAAAACAGTAATCATGAAAATAATCTAGTACTGGCTAATAAACAAAGTGGCAGATCAGTAGACTAAATTAGATTCACAACTCATAGTAGTAAATTAACATAATAATCCAATATTTGATAAACCCTCAAACACAAGTATTTGGGATAACTCACCATTTGATAAAAAAAATTACTAGAAAAATTGGAAAGCAGTTTAAATAGAACATACTACAGTAAGGTCAAAATGGATAAATTAATTAGAAAAATTGTTATGATGAGTAAATTAGGGGAGCATGGAAAAATATACCTGTGAGACTTATGAATAGTGGAAGAGTTTATAAGCAAAGAAGAGAAGATTATGGGAAGTCAAATGGATAATTTTGATTGCATAAATTTAAAAAAAAACTTTTGCACAAACAAAACCAATATTAGGAAGAAAATTGGAAATGAGAAAATTTTACAGCAATATTATCTGATAGAGACATCATTTCTCAAATAAGTAGAGAACTTAACCAAATTTATAAAAAATAGTAGCCATTCTCCTATGAAAAAAAAATTGTCAAAGTAAATGAATAGGCAGTTTTCAGAATAAGAAATTAAAGCTACCAAAGTTTTTTTTTTTCAGATGTTTTTAGTCATATCTGACTCTTCATGACCCCATTTGGGATTATCTTGTAAAAAGCAATGGAGTGGTTTTCCATTTCCTTATCCAGTTCATTTTACAAATGGTGAAACTAAGACAAAGCTAAATGACTTGCCCATGGTCACACATGTAATAAATGTCTAAAGTTGAATTTGAACTCAGGAAAATGAGTCTTCCGGATTCCAGGACAGATGCTCTGCCCACTTTGCCACCTACCTGACAAATCTATCAAAAGTAACATAAAGATATTCTAAATCATTACATATTAGAGAAATGCAAATTAAAATAACAATCATCCATAATTACAGAGTAATTGAATTCATGTAGACAACAATAAATGATGAAGTATAATATTCATTTATTCACCTCCTGACATAGAGGTAATAGGTTTAGGGTATGGAACAAGGTCACTTATTATCAATTTTTATTGTTTATTTTACTTTATTATAAAATAACTTCTACTGAGAGGTTTATCTACAATTTTTATAATGTATAATAAAACACATCAATGAAACTTAAAAGGAAAGAATCATAATTCTTTCTACCAAACCTCAACTGATTCCCCACTCAATTATCACTTATCAAAAACTTGGCAATAGAAAAGAAGAGGTAAGGAGGAAAAAGGGGCTCTTAGGTATGGCTATAATGTGCTTACAAATTCGGCAAAGAATTTCAAATGCAGACTCCTAAGAATTCCCATTGTTCTATTTCCCACACTTTGGTATTAATTTTTTCATTTAACGCTGACTTTTCACAACCCCACTGACTGTAGCAAACCAGGCCTTTCTATCCTCCACTATCTCCCAAAGTCTTTCCCACCTCATGTTCTTTGCTCCTATGGCAATACCTATTCATTTCATACTCTTCCATACCCTTTACCTTTTATCTTTAATCTTTCCCAACATCAAGAGTCCCATCTTCTCATTATGTGGCTTTAGCATTTGGCCTTTCAATGAGTAATCTGAAATATCTCCTTTAAACATAAACAGATGTATTTCCTTACTATCCAAAGGACTGTCAAAAATCGTAAGCAAAACAAATTGAAAGCATCAATTCTGAGGGCTCAATTTTCCTTATAGTCCAACTCTCACAGTCCTATGTTACTACTGGAAAAATATATTGTTTTAACTATATGGACATTTATTGGCAGGGTGATGTATCTGCTTTTAGTATGCTATCTATATTTTGTATAGTTTTTATTCCAAGGATCAAGTATCTTTTGATTTAATGGCTGAGGATGCTATCTGCAGTGATCTTTCAGCAGAAGAATATAAAATCCGACACCGCTTCCATTCTTCTCCCTCTATTTGTCAGGCTCTATCTACCCTTTCAAATTTACTTAGAATTTAACTATCTGCCTTAGAAAAAATTACCTCGCTGAAAATGAAAATTTTTCAACCCTCAAGTCAACAATTCAAATCTACGGTGATCAATTAGGTGCCTTATCTTCAACTTACTATATGGGGAGAATAGAAAAATTAGTGTCTGCTCTCATGGATCTCACAATCCATTCTATTACTGGTAAGGGCAGAAGGAATAAGAAGCATATTCAAGTATAAAATATACATTAATGTATGCTTACAAAAAATTTAAAGGAAAAAGAGGAGGCATGGAATGGAAGATAGAAGTTCTGCCAGGCCTGTAATCATGAATTCCTGGGAGCAAGTATTGCTTTTCAAATTTTGACTATTTCCATGGGCAAGTCACTTATTCTCTCAGTTCCTTAGCCTGCTATCTAAGAATAAAAATTACAAATGAATTGCTAATTTGCATAAGAGGAGGAAATTTCCATACCTAGAATACCTTGAAATGGTGAAAGTACAGACCTGGACTTAATAAGAAATCAAGATATTATAAAACAGATCCAAAAGAATGAAAAAAATAGAAGACAATGTGAAATAACTAATTCAAAAAACCACTGACCTGGAAAATAGATCCAGGAGATATAATTTTAAAATTATAGGACTACCTGAAATCCTTATTTTAAAAAAAGCCTAGAATTCTTCTTACAAGAAATTATCAAGGAAAACTGCTCTGATATTCTAGAACAAAAAGGTAAAATAAAAATCAAAAGAATCCATTGATCACATCCTGAAAAAGATCCCAAAAAGTAAGCTCCTAGGTATATTATAGCTCCTAGGTTAAGGAGAAAATATTACAGTCAGAAAGAAACAATTTGAGTATTGTTAAAACACAATCCAGATAACACAAGATCTAGCAGCTTCTACATTAAGGGATCAAAGGGCTTGGAATATGATGTTCCAGAGGTCAAAGGAGCTGGAATTAAAACCAAGAATCACAAATCACCTACCCAGAAAAATTGAGTATAATACTTTAGGGAGAAGTATGGATATTCAATGAAATAGAGGACTTTCAAGCATTCTTATTGAAAAACCATAGCTAAACAAAAATTTGACTTTCAAATACAAGAAGCAAGAGAAGCATGAAAAGGTAAACAGGAAAAAGAAATCATACGGAACTTATTAAAGTTGAACTGTTTACATTCCTACATGGAAAGATGATATTTGTAACTCATGAGACTTTTCTCAGAATTAGGATATTTGAAGGGAAGATAGATAGATAGATAGATAGATAGATAGATAGATAGATAGATAGATAGATAGATAGATAGATAGA
>NW_027185761.1:819956-852877 GCF_028583685.1 Petaurus breviceps papuanus | reverse complement strand
AGATAGATAGATAGATAGATAGATAGATAGATAGATAGATAGATAGAAATATATGTATATATACATACATGTATGTATAGGTGTGTATATATATGTATTCATATGTATGTGTATACCTATGCATAGACAGAGCATATAGCATGAGGTGAATATGAAAGGATGATATCTAAAAAATAAAATTAAGAGGTGAGAGAGGAATATATTGGGAAGAGTAAGGGACAGATAGAATAGGGTAAATTATCTCACATAAAAGAGGCAAGAGAAAAGTGTTACAATGGAAGGGAAGAGCAGGGAGGTGAACAAGAATGAGTCAACTTTACTCTCATTGGACTTGGCTTAAGGAAGGAATAACATATATACTCAATTGGGTATCAACCTACAGGAAAATAGGAGTGAAGGGGATAAGAGGGGATGATAATAGCAGGGAGGGAAAATTAGGGGAGGGGGAAGTCAGGAGCAAATACTTTTGAAAAGGGACAGGGTCAAAGGAGAAACTAGAATAAATGAGGGGGATAGGATGGAGGGAAATATAGTCAGTCTTTCACAATATGACAACTATGGAAAGGTTTTGCATAACTACACATGTATAACCTATATTGAATTGCTTGTCTTCCCAGTGGGGGTGGGTGAGGAGGGAAGAAGGCAAAGAATCTGGAAACTAAAGTTTTAAAAACAGATGTTAAAAAAACACTATTTTTATATGCAACTTAGAAATGATATACAGGCAATAGAGTATAGAAATCCTTCTTGCCCTACCAGAAAGGGGGGAAGGTGGTAAGGTAAAGGGGGGGCATATAAGAGAGTGAAGACTGGGGGGAGGGGTAATCAATATGCTTGCCATCTTGGGGTGAGGGTAGGAGAGAGATGAGGAGAAAATTTGGACCTCAAAATCTTATGGAAATGAATGTTGAAAACTAAAATTAAATATATTTTTAAAAAAGAAATAGTTTATTCTTAAGAGTGGAAAGTTATATTGCTATCTGTTCAAATTATCATATTAGATTGTTTTTCTTAACTATTGCTTACAGGAAGGGAGGGTGGTTCATTAAAAGCTGATTGGTGTGTCAAAAAATAGCTATAAAATATTTGTTCAAAACAGTCATTGAGGTTTAAGAGTAACGGTTAATACAATTTGCTCTGACCATATGAAAGCTAGTCAGTTGGCACCAGAAATGGTATATGGAATATTAAAAAAACAAAAAATATAACAAATGAAATAATGAAAATGAAAAATATTTTGTAGATATTAAATCATTAGAATGATCTATTATTATTTGTTTCAATTGTCACTTCTGCTGCTATTACTAAAAAGTATTATTGATGATCTGCACCGAAGCCCAACTTTGATACCTTGACATAGATGCTTGTAGTGTGCACCTAGGGCAGCTTCAACCAAGGTGGGAAGGTTATAAGCATGGTTCTATTTGTGGTCTGTTTGGATGATGCATGCAGGTCAACTTGGCTAAATTCAGACAGTATCTTCACTAGGTTGATACAAGGTGATGTTTTGTTTTGTTTCCAGCACAGCAATTCTTGAATTTCATATAACAATATATACATGGGTTTCAATCTACATTTGGGGGGGGGAGGGTGAACCCACTCCAATAAAATTATAGATCTTGTAGTACCATTAACATACTATTTTACTTTGGGCTCAATTCTTGATTTTAATTATATCTGTTTTTAAATTTATTTTTAATATGCCACCTGTTTTAGAATTTTGACTATGCTTATCACCATGAATAACTTGTTTCCTCTTTCTATATTCACATATATAATTTCCATTTGACTATATTTTATGGTTGACCCTTGCCTTTGGGCAAAAAGTCATATTTCATTGTGTAACTGACTCATAGAACTTTAGTTAAGGGCTGAATACACTTGCATAAAATATACGGGTCAGGAGTTGAGCCAAGATGCTGGATTAGAGGAAGCAAACCTGCTAAACTCTCAGCATTTCCCTCCAAACGACTTTAAATCAATGTCTAAAATCAAAGTTTGAAATAGCAAAGTAAAAAGAGGTCAAAATCAGATGTGTTTTTTCCAGCCTAAGAAAACTTAGGATGTTTGCAGGAAAGATCTGTGACACTGAGTTAGAGGTCTGTCTGGGGCATAGGCACATGATGGTACCAACAGAAGCAGCATTGGGAGATCTCAGCCCAGAAAAAGAAAGGTGGTCAGACTTATGACAAAAAAAAGTTATCTACCTTACGGAAAGAAAATTGAAGATCTCTGTCTGCAAACTGAAGTATGATTTTCTCACCTTTTTTTGCAATATGGCTAATATGTTTTACATTATTACATTATTATTACATTATTTCATATGTATAATTGATATACCATTTGCTTTCTCAATGGTTTGGGAGTGAGGGAGAGAATTTGGAACTCAAAATTTAAAAAGAAAAGAATGTTAAAAATAAGTAAACATTTTTAAAAGCAAGAAAAATATATAGCGTCTTTAGAGCCTCCTTTCTACAGAGTTAACAACTCACTGATGAAAAGTGTACCCACCTGTGGGCTCCTGGCCTGTAGGACCCACTAGTTTATTTCCAGTGCTTGGAGAATTCCTATTAATACCAACCTGTGCCTTTTTTATCTGATTTTAACTCTATCAAAATATGAAATGTAACTAAATATGTAAACAACATATCCTTGGTAGAAGATTCAGAAACATTTACACGTACCCATTCACAAACATTTACAAGTCATCTTCCTTAATTGAAGATGTTAGTATATCTGTTACTATATAGATAAGGACAACTGGAGAAAAAACAGAGACCCATCAGAGAGTCAAAATAGTAGACCATTCGTTGTCATATCCTACTTTTATAATGGCATTAGATAAGGTTTGTGCCAGGGTATAGTTTACCTGTATGATTTCAAAAGTGTAGAACTGTATTCCAAGTATGTCTAATATGAATTAGCTTAATGCAGACTTATCAGCCATGAATTTACTTGTGTCTTAACTGAATTTTTATGTCCAACTGTTAACATTTTTTAGACATTTGAGTAAAGCACTACTTCCTTTTATTTGCAGCCCATGATCTGGGGCTCTTCTTGCCTTGATGAGTTGGATTCCCAGAGGATGATTATTATGTCCTCTTGGAGATTTATATCCCTATTAGAAGTTGAGAGATATCTTTTCAAGATATCTCATTGGGTTCTACTGGTGTTGTGTCCCATATGATGAAAAGGTGCAATATTCACCAGAATTCTGAAATTCACAATGTCCCCCTACAGACAAACCCAAGGCACAGAGATCATGGAGGTATGATAGAAAATTAAAAAAAAAATAAATCAATGCTCCCTTCTTTTCCCATTCAACTTCTTTAAAGTGTAGCTGGAATGTTCTCTCCTCATTTGCTGTTATAGAATATGAATCAGAATACAAGATTCACTAGAGTATGAAAATCTACCAAATCCTTGAATAACTTGAGGCCCTAACTTATTTTTAGGTTAGTTCTTAACTTTGTTTTTAAAGAAAAAGAATGTGCTTCCTTAGCCATCTCAAACTTCCTTCCATTTAAATCAAATTAATCCAATCAACAAAGTCACTCCACACATTTAAAGTAAAGAGGTAAGAAATATTTTAATGAGGTAACAAAACATCTTAATCAACCCATGAATGTAACACTTAGAAATCAAGTGTAAAAAGACCTTCCTTTTTTATTAGAAAAATTATGTAATGGGACAAAAATTTATGAAAAAATATTGATTAAATAATGAACGTGTACCCAGGACCTTAATATACCCAGCAAATGAATACTAAAACAGAAGTAAAAACAAGAGGGATCAAAATACAGTGAAAAAAAAGCAGTGAATTTGAAGATTCAGGATGAAGGTTCAAAACCTTCCTTTGGAGAGAAGATTCTAGAACAATGGCAGAGTGGGTCAGAAAAATTGTAGTTCTTGCGATTTTCCTCTACAAACGAGGTTAAATAGCACCTCAGGGTGAAAATCAAGGAATAAAAATCAATAAGATTAGGGGCATAACAGCAATCCTTCTGGGACAATTGGAGAAGATCTGAAGAAAACTCCCAGGATGAGATTTGGTCTGTGTGAAGAGTAAACACCTCCAGGCTGGGTCTTAGGTCAGCTTAAACAACAAGCAGCAAGCCCTGGAGTTAGCTGGATTGAGAGGCTGCCTCAGTCCCAGCCACAGGAAATTTTACCCATGTGAAAGTGAGGGTTGGGCTTCTGAACCTGGGAAGATTGTGGGAACCTCTGATGACAAAAAATGCCAAACCAAGCTATGCTGCAGAGATGCTGCGGGGGCAAGAAGGAACCTGTACACACCTGGTGAGTATATAAGCAGTGGGGCAAGGATGCTGCTGGCTGTGTGCATTCCAGGAGTCTGGAGGTCTTTGTTCTAGTTCCAGGTCAGAGGGGAGAATCGAAGGAGGATCAGAGGCCAGAGGCACCATCCCCCATGCCCCAGGACTAGAGATATTTATAAAAACTAAGTTATTACAAATTTTAGACAACGCACAGGCAGAGGAGAAAGAATCCAACCATAGAGAGTTACTATGAGAATAGAGAAGACTTGGGTTCATCTTCAGAGGAGGTTATTGAAGGAAAGAAACTCTCTTCTACCCCAAAGAGTAACATCAAATGGTCATCTGCTCAAAAAGAATTCATAGGAGAATTTTTAAAAGACTTTAAAAATTAAATGAAAAAGATTGAGGGGGAATTTATTTTAAAAAAAGAACAATCTAAAAAAATAAGATTGTGAAAAGAATGTCAACCAATTAGAAAAGGAGATCCAGAATCTTAAGGAAGAAAATGACTCCTTGAAAATCATAATTGGGCAAAGGGAAGTCAATGAACTTAAAAGAGATACAAGAAATAATAAATATAAACAATGAAAAAATAGAAGAGAATGTGAAATATCTCATAAGAAAAACAACTGTTCAGGAGAACAGATCAAGAAGAGAAAACACAAGAATAATCAGACTACCTGAAAGCTATAACAAAAAAAGAGGATTGTTGCAACAATGTAAGAAATAATTAAAGAAAATTTTCCTGAAACATTAGAACCAGAGGGGAAAGTAGAAATTGAAAAAAATACACCAATATACCTGGAAAGAGATCCTATGAGGAAAACCACAGGAATATTATAGTCAAAATTTTAAACCCCCAGCTCAAGGATAAAATGCTATGAGAAGCAATAAAAGAAAACAATTTGAATATGGCAATGTCCAGTTAAAATCACACAAGACCTAGCAGCAGTGACATTAAAAGACTGCAGCTCTTGGAAAACTATATGTCAAAGAGCAAAAAAACTGGCACTCTAGCCAAAAGTATCATACCCAGAAATGCTGAGCATAATCTTGAATTTTAAGAAATAGACATTTAATGAACTGTTAGACTTTCTGAACTTTGTAAAAAAAAAACCTGAATATAATAATTTGACATATAAGAGCCAAGGGAAATATAAGATGTGTGCCAAAAACTAATTACAAGAGATTCAATAAGGATAGACTGTTTACCTTTTATGGATATAAAATGTAAAACATATGTCTAATGTTGTTATTGTAATTGAGTAGTTGGTAAGAAAGATTGGGGTAGTAGACTCAAGTATGATATGAGCTTAAAAAGTAAACAGTTTAGGAATAACTAAAAAGAGTAATTTTTTTTTACAAATGAGGTTTCAGAGGAAGGACTGACAGAGGAATTAGATGTGGGAGAAAGGTTGTTAGTTCTAGAAACCTTTCATCAGGAATGGATTTAAGAGGGAACTCTCTCTCTCTCTCTCTCTCTCTCTCTCTCTCTCTCTCTCTCTCTCTCTCTTTCTCTCTCTCTCTCTCTCTATACATATATATACACATACATATATGTGTGTATACACACATGTGTCTTCTACATTCAAAAAGAAATAAAATGCTAATGGGATAAGCATTAGAGGAGAGAGAGAATAAAGGAGTGATGTCTAGAAGGGAGGGTGAGGGAATAGGTTAAAGTGACTGTTATAGAAAGGTATTTAGATTAATGAGAATGGAAGGACAAGGGAGGAATCTTTGGGAGGATAAGTGAAGGATCTTTAGAGAGAAGAGTGAGGGAATAACTCAAGGGGCATATGGAAGGGTGTTGAGATTTATGGGAATGAAAGGATAGGGGAGGGCTCCATGGAGCAGGGATAAGTTAAGTAATAGGAGGGCCAGATACAGGGTAGATGTGAAGTAGAAGAGGTAGAAGGAAATAAGAGATACACAGAAATAAAAACAAAGATCAAAAGTAAAATGTGTTAGAGAAAGTATATGTGTGTGCATATATGTATATTGTGTGTGTACACACACACACACACACATCAGTGCTTAATTGTAGCCTTTGGATGTGTGGAAGGGAGAACAAAGCAAAACATGCATAGCAAAGAACAAAAGAAACCTAACAAGGAAGCAAAGAAAAGACAGCTCTCAAAATAACAAGTAATTTTTATTGCATAAGCCTTCTTGACATGGAAATTTAATGCTATATAGTTTGAATCCTCTCTCACTTCTGTTGTGAACAGGACATTTTTTCTTTCCTTATTTTGTACTAAAATTTCAATATTTATGTTTATAATATTTCTTTTTCTTTTCTTATTGTGTATTTAAGTTTCAGTAATTAAAAAACAACAATTAAAACCTCCTTTTGTTACAGTATTATTTGTACGGCTTCAATAAATTACATAATCTCTCTGAGCCTTTCATCTTCATTTCTAAAATGAGATGGCTGACCTAGAGTACCCTAAATCTTTGATCTATGATAAGGGTGAAAGTCATACAGGAGAAGCAATCATAGATAATCAATTGCTATTTACATTATTAAAGGGAACATTCATATTGCCATGACATGACCACAGATTCATCTGAGTATTTGAATAAGGGATCTTGCAGATCACCACATACATATCCCTCATTTTATAAAGTAATGAGCCAGAGACAAGACACAATTTATCCAAAGTAATATTAATTATAATTAACAGAGTCAAAATTTGAACCCAGGTTCTTTGTTTCGATAAATGTTCTAACATATTTTTCTTCCCTCTGATCCCAGGAAAGAAAACTGCTGGCATCTTCCCATAGACAAAGTTCAAATCTGAACCAGCTATTTGTTAGTTTACATTTTTTGTGGGGCAATGTGACAATTTAAATTCTTTCCAATTCTTTTTATTGTGATGCTTATATATTTCATCCCTGATCTCTATTATAGTAGACTTTTAGCCAGTAATTCAACAGTATTTACCTAGCTTTCTATTTGATATGTTACCTACCCCGCAAAAATAAGTTAATTAACAAATATCTGGATGATTTGAAATAAATCACTAAAATTGAGGGCAAGGCACAATTGGTTCTACTATTTCACCAGAAAATTAAATTAGAAGATCCTGAATTAATTTGGTTTGTTCATCACAAACACTTCAACTTCTAAGGCATACTGAATATGAAATTATCAATTCCCTATGTAACTATATCAGATATCAGTGTGGGCTTTTGCTATTATTTAGCAGGTTGATTGCATCATCATGAAATGTTATTGTTAAATTCAGACACCTTTTCACAATAATTCTATAGAGAATATGGAACATATTCATAGTTGTAAATTAAAATACAGCAATATACTTATCTTTTTGAGTGAGGTAACCTCTGAAACTTTCTAGTACAACTCATGCTTGTATGAGAGAGAAGATATGATGCAATTGGAGGGAAAAGATCCCACAGATGGTATAATCTCCAAAGTAAGGCAATTAAGAGAACATAAATAACTATTGACCCATGTGGCTAATTTCTCATTACGCTAATATCTTGGTGAGAATGATCTATTCATGTATCAAGAGTGCCCTTGATGAAAAAAATATGAGGAGGGACCAGGCAAACTTTCATAAATTATTTTCTATAACAGAAAAAAATTCTAAAAGTGCAGAAAACATGTGCTGTTTCATAATTAACAAGCATTGTTAATTATAAAAACACAGAATAAAACATTTGAATTGGTAGAACAAAATGCAGTCTTAAGATTCACTGTGAATTTGACCCTCATTTATGGGGTTAAAAATAATTTATGAATCTTTGAAAGAAACAACTAAAGAATAACTCTTGTTCAATGATCCTCTGATTATCAATACCAAGTTAGGTGTAAATATGGGAGGCACGTGCTGACCATAGGTGTTTGCCAATATAATTAAATTTCTCTATTAATCATGTTATCTGTCCTACAGATACTACTACTTATTGATGATGCTATGGCTTTGAGATACTATATTAAAATGGAACCATGCTATTATTGCTTCAAGTATTCTCCCCTTCAATATAGTTGGGAATCCATCTACATTTGTCTATCCTATATGACTTCCATCTATGTCTTCTAACAAATTATCCACAGGAGGTCCACCTAAAATATTGGAAGCCTTTATCACTTTGTCCACATATCACAAAAGTATCATTGGAGCACTCTGGCTACTTAGCTGATATCTCTTACCTTTTTTTCCATGTAAGCAGCCCACTTTTTATTCTAATTACAATTTCTTAATGACATCCCTTACTTCTGTTCTTCTTCAGAGTTCTTAGTTTTAAATTGTAGCCTGTTCACTCCTACTTTGTGCATTTTCATTGCCTTCTCTGAGCTACTCATCTTAAATTCTTCATATATATTCCAGATCTTACCATATTGCAAATAAATAAAGTAAAATGTTCATATGAAATGGTGTCTTTGTTTCATGGGAAGCTTGTGACCAATGTTTTGCAATTTCCCCAAATCATTCTAGCATTCTAATCACTTATTGTAAAGGCTCCTGAGATCCAAATATTTGTAATGGAAGGAAGGGAGGAAGAGAGGGAGAGGGGAAGAGAGGAAGGGGGAGAGAGACAGAGAGAGATAGAGAGAGAAAGAATTCAACTAAAAATCTACATTGCAACAATTACATGACTACAAAATACACATACATCTGATTAAATGCAATTGAAAGAGGACCTTGGCCAGACCCTGCCACTAGACAATACACTAGACCTAGAACTGAATTAGAGGAAAATGGTGGGTTAGATTCCATTTGACATAGTTGGTAGTACTTTCAGCAATTGCAATCTTTTTCCAAAGAAGCCCTATATTTTTAATGCCATGAGTCTACTGATGATGTTAACTGGGTATGAAGAGATAGAATTTTAGATTACTCTAATACATTGGATAGTTTTATTGAAAGTATTAAGTAGGCTAAAGTTAAGAACCAATCATTTCTCACATTCAAGAAGAAAGGCAACAAGGCATAGTGAAATGTAATTGACTCTGGTGGCAAAAAAAAAGCAGCTGACTTGACATTTCATTTCTGATGTTTCCTACCTGTGTGAATTTGGTAAATTACCTTAATCTCCCTGGAATTAGGTCTTCATTTGTAAAATGAGGGGTTGCGGATTACATGGCCTCTAGGTATTCCATTTGACCTTTGATTTATGATCCTAAGTGATATAAAAAATATAATTCAGGAAACTATCAAGAAAAGAAGGTAGGCCAATCATGTGGTGAGAACAGAGCATAGAGCTTAGTGCTACAGTGTTGTTTGTTTGTTGTTTGCCCTCAAAGAGGACCATGGCATCAGGGAGGTGATGCCATGACATGCAAGTGAATTAGATTTAAGTGAGGGAGACTATGCAAAGTCATCAGCCTCACTTTCTCCTCTGGAGCCATCTGGGTCCAGTGGCAAGATATACATCAGGATGACTAGAGATGGCCCTGGATACAGTGAGAGACCTTTTTAAGCTAAGGTCTTTAAAAGGGCTCAGTATCGATGAGAAGATAAAAGATTGAGAGTAAGCCTTCCAAAGTATTTCATAGATCTTCTATGTAAGATGTATGCAAAAACATGGACATAAATCACAGAAGATGAGAAGGTGTTGATAGGTTGTGATCAACATCATTGCAAGGGATGTCTGAATCTGTGACATCCTATATCCACTGAAGAATTTAAGGTTTACAAAGAATGTTATTCAAAACAAGCTTGCCTTATAAGAATTGCCATTATTAATCTCATTCTCATTTTATAGATAGAGAAACTAAATCCCAGAAAGGTGACCTATAATCATGGCAAAATGCCAAAGTTAGGGGCAGCCGGGTGGCTCAGTGAGTAAGAGCACCAGCTCCAGTGTTGGGATGACCTGGATCAAGTCCAGGCTCAGATACTCAGCACCACACCCAGAAATAACTGGCTGTGTAACCTTGAGCAAGTTACTTAACCCCGATTGCTTTAAAAAAAATGCCAAAGTCAGACCCATGTCTCAACTCCAAAGCTAATGCGACTTTCTACCCAATTATGCTGTTTCTCATCAACCTCTGGTCCACACAAAAGGAATACCTACTCCTCTCCCAAAAGAACGAACCATATGAATATGACAAGCAGTGTTACATCTCTTGTTAGATGTCAACCCTGGATCATCTTCCATTGTCTTGCCTCTATACCCAATACTTCCATTTGCCTAATGTGGAAGAACTCCAGCCTTCTAAAACCCTTATGCATTCAAATGTATTTTACTTAAAAATATTATTTTAAGAATAAATAATGTATTGGGATGAAAGCAAGTGAGGTAAGAACACAGTATATATACTGCCTAGGTAGTAATATTACTTTTTTTACAATTTTAGAATGTCACAATTAAACTGTGGAGTTGATCCAAAATTTGATCTTTTGCACCATAGGTATAGCCAATCAACAAGCATTTGTTAAGGACCCATTGTATCCCAGGCACTGTGATAAGCCATGGGTATAAAGAAATGGGAAAAAAAAAAGAATCATGCTCTCAAAGAGTTCACAGTCTAACAGATCCATAAATTTCATGAAATAAAATGTGTTTATGAGAGTCCTAATTATCATTGTTAAGTCTTCTTATTGGTTGAAAAGGACCATAGAATTCTGGGGTTTTATTCAATCTTAAGAACAAATTTTTTAGCCATAATTTTTAATAACACACAATATACAGTATATGGATAATTTGGAGGACTCTGGAAATGGTTTAACTATGCCAGGCAATGAGGAATGTTAATTGGTCTTTTATAATGTCCCTATTCTTCAAATGAAAACCATCTCTAGTATTCCTTTCCACACTAGCATTATACACCCTCCTTCTTCCTATTCTTTCTAGTTGAATTTCATGTGATATTCTAAGCATTTTTAAAAAGTCATTTTTCATTTGAATTTTTCTCAGCCATCATGCTTAAAAAGATTCCTTCACCAATCCACACGTGCATTTTATTTCCCAGTGGTTTTACTCTTCCTTTATTTGGCAACCAGTGATTTTTGCATTATTCATAGGCCAGATACTTGTTCAACAAGATGAAATATTAGTGGTGTCTACAGACCAAGATCATACTTTCTAATATTTCTCTCGCATTGGGACTGCCACTTCCTTCTCTGAAATAGATTTATATATGAATACCAGAAATGGAAAGAACCCAGAGATTGAGTTTGAATAGCTATTATCAGTGGTGAGATAGCAAAATGACCCCGTAGGCTTATGAGCAAGGCACAATGTTCCTTAGCTCTTTCCCTCCACCCTCTCAGTCATTTCCTCTACAAATTACTTAAGGCAAACAATAAAAACCTCTATGGAGTGATTGGATCAGGCCAGAGACAGCAAAAGGGTGGTGAGAATGTAAAACAGTAACATTCTTAATGTTATAGCCTATCTGTCCTTCAAAGATGATGATTCTGACTGTGATAACATGTCATCAAACAATCAGTAGATTTAGTCAATTTAGTAAGACAAGCAATTGAGTAGGCAAACAAATATATCCAGCTGTTTTCCAAGCAGTAGGGTAGAACTATATTTCTAGCAAGAAAAATATCAGGGAAAACAAATGAAAATTAACTATAATATTTGTTTGTGAACAGAAGTCTAGAGAAATAAAAATGAGACATTAACTCAAAACAACTGCTAAGATATTATGGAAAAACTAGGAAAATATTGGATTTCTCCTCATTGGAAGTCTACAAGGAAAGGTGCCAGGTCCACTTACTGAATATGCTGCAATCAGTTATTTGTGGAGGTACCTGTTGAACTAGCTGGCCATGGAGGTCTCTTCCATATCTATGATTCTGTGGCTCTATAATTAATGCACAATAAAAAGGAATTGTGTTGGGGGAGTGGGTAAAGTTGTACTAGTTTGATTGAGTCAAAATGTCAACAAAGTAACTCTATATTATTGGCCTAGTACAAAAGTTTTAAATTGTGTGTAATGGATCTTTTAGACATCCTAGTAAAGCCTATGGGCTGCTTATCAGAATAATATTTTTAAATTCACAAAATAAAATACATAGGGTTATTTTGAAAATTGAAGGTTAGTCAAAATAAAGAATTTATTTTTTTTCCCCATAAAACATATAAGACCTCCTGAAATCTATCTATATACCCACTGGTGAGCACCAACCTCTCGATTAAAAACTCCTATTTGAACCCCAAGGTTCAAGTTCAAGCCTAGGAAAGAATCTCACTTACTACTTGAAAAATGATGGTTGTTTATTGTCATGGACACTCAATAAGAACATTAGCACTTTGCCCGGAGCCACTTCTGGGCCAAGATTCCAATATACACTGGTATGTATCTGGGCAGAATGATAGAATATGAGCTTCCTGAGGCCAAGGTCTATTATTTTTGTTTGTTTTTCTCTCCAAAACCTAGCCTAGTACCTGGTACATAGGCTTCATTAAATAAATACATGTTGCTTGATTGTTTTCTTCCATTGGGACTAAATAACCTTCCATTAAGTCATAGAATAAAGTGTCATGGATGGTGAACAATGTATTCAATGTTGGCACTAAGTCTAGAATCTGCTGCCATCGTTAATTCTTCTCTTGACATTTTGCAGATCAGAACCCCACTAGCCTAGTGGGGATGATACATTAACCTTACCTGAATTACCAGATTTTTATACAGTTTTCAGTAATGTGAATCAGCAAAAATTATAATCCTGAACCAATTAGCCTTTTGGCATTACAAAATAAAGTAAAAATATCACATGGTTTTCTTACCATAGTCTAGAATAACGCAATCCAACTAATAAAGTCTCTTAAATGGGGGAATGCTTTCACAGTTATGTCACAAATGAGTTAGTAAGAGTATAAAGTTACATCAATCAGAATTATGGCCCCTTACACTCAAGGCAGGATAGGAATTGCATAAAGGTCTATCTGCTGTGGGGTTAAGGTTCTCTTCTGGACAATAAAAAGGACATAATTGTCAGAAAGAGGCAAGTTCAAGAAGTAATAGGGTTGGTCCTTATGAGTAGGGATATGAAACAATGTCATAAAGGAAAAACAACCTATGGAGATTATGGTCCATAAATTACAGAGGCTCCTTCTATTTAAGTTGTCTGACAAGTAGAGGGATTTACAGCAGAACATGCATTTTCTTAGGAAGGAAAGGTATGGTATATTAAAAAAATAAAGGAAGTTGTGTAACAAGTTTAAATATAAAAATAATTAGACAAAAAATAGGACTCATATCACTAAAACTTAGTTGGGATAAGAAGAGTGAATAAGAAAAAAGAATAGAAACCTGAGCTGGGGCTCATCATGGATAAGCTCCTCCTAAATCAAAGCAGAAAAATAATAGCTGAAGTGTAAATAACACTTGAAGGTTAGCTAACTGCTTGACATGCACTGCCTCTTTTGATCCTCCCTACAATTCCTGTAAGAGTATAAACTCACTGTGTGTAGGGATTGTTTCACTCGTTTTATCCACAACTCAAGTATCCATCACAATCCCTGGCACATATCAAACAGGTATTTAATAAGTATTTATTAAAAACCTACTATGTACCAGGAACTTGACCAGGTCCAGGGGATACAAGCATAATAAGTAAATTGCTGCTCACCATGAGTTTATGTTTTAATGGGAGAGACAAGAAGTATGTTAAAATATAGGGAGCATAAGCTTAATAAAAAATATAACAAAGCAGCTTAAGTACAGGTAGGGTTTTTGGGGGGAAGGCATTAACATTTGGTGGGGGAGAAAGATGAAAATCTTTATGCAGGTAAAATGTACATTCCAGGCTTGGGTGACAGCCAATGGAAAGGTATGGAAATGGGAGATAGAGTGTTTAAGTTTTAGGAACAGAGAAATACTACTTGGACTGCATTGCAAAAGGTGAGAGGGGAAATAAAGCATGGTGAATCTGAAAAAAAAAATTGGTACTAAGGTGTGCAGAGCTTTCAAAATCTAAACGGAGAAATTTATATTTTAGCCTAGAACAATAAGAATCCACAAGGGTTCATGGAATAGGAAGGTCACATGGTCAAATCTGGGTTTAAGAAAAATAATTTTATTAACAAGTCATTCATAATAATATAAGTTCAAACAAGTTTATATGGGTAGATTCAAGATGGCAGAGTAGAAGCAGGACCTCCTCACTGCTCCGGTTTCCACCTTCCCCAATCCATGTAAAAAGGGGACCCTAAACAAACTTTGGTGCTGCAGAACCCACAAAATGACACAGAGAAGATAAGCTCCCACTGAGGACAGCCCAGCAGGCCAGCAGGAATCAGCCAGCACAGCACTCTGGGAGCCGAGCCCAACCCCACACCCAGGCATTAGCTGCAGGGCAGGCCTGACCAGCCACCAGCTGGAGGGACCCCAGATCAGCAGCAGCCTTTTCCAGATTTATCAACACATAAATGCAAAGGACAAAGTGAGAGGTCAGTGCAGTCTGGACTTTGGGATGCAGTAAGGGGGAGTACCTGGGTTTTGCCCCAGGGGTGAGAAGCCACTGAGAAGGCACAGCCATGCAGCACCACATGGCAGCTTCAGCTCCTGGCCTGCAGATTGTAGGGAAACCAAGCACCAGTCTGAGGGGTAATTGCTCTTACTTTAACCTTCTTGGATCTGGATTGCAGTCTAGGGTGGAGGTAATGGGGTGTGTGTCCAGCTTGCCAGAGCATGTGGATACCTCAGAGAGGTCACCCATCTAATAGCTCTGGCAGCTGAAAAAACCCCAGTATTTGGGACGAAAGCTCCCCTGTCTGGTGGCAGAGGCATACTGTAGTAAAAAGCCCAGCAGTCAAGTGACTGAGGGGCGATATAACCAGGCAAAGGAAACAAAGCAGGCAGAAGATTCCAAGATTAGACTCCTATTTTGGGGACAAAAAAGGAGCAAAGCATGGAATAGGAGGAAGACAGTGAAGTCAGAACCCCTGCACCAAAAGCTTCAAAGGAAAATACAAGCTAGTTAGAGGCCATAGAGGACCTTAAGAAGCAGATAAGATAAGTAAAGGAAAAATTGGGAAGAGAACGATGCAAGAAAATTACAAAATGAGAGTCAACAGCCTGACTGAGGAAAATCACACCTTAAAAAACAGACTAACTCAAATGGCAAAGGAGGCTCAAAAAGGCAATGAGGAGAAGAATGCCTTAAAAAGCCAAATTTGCCAGATGGAAAAAGAATCTCAAAAGCTCAATGAGGAGAATCATTGCTTCAGAATTAGATTGGAGCAAATGGAAGCTAATGAATTTATGAGAAATCAAGATGCTGTTAAACAGATCCAAACAAATGAAAGAATAGAAGGCAATGTGAAATATCTCATGTGAAAAACCACTGACCTGGAAAATAGATCCAGGAGAGACAATTTAAAAATTATTGGACTACCTGAAAGCCATGATCAAAGTAAGAACCTAGAAATCATCCACCAGGAAGTTCTCAAAGAAAACTGCCCTGATGTTTTAGCACCAGAGGGCAAAATTGAGGTTTAAAGAATCCACCAATCACCTCCTGAAAAAGATCCCAAAAAGAAAACTCCTAGGAATATTACAGCCAGGTTCTGGAATTTCCAGATTAAGGAGAGAATATTACAAGAAACCAGGAAGAAACCATTTGAATATTGTGGAAACACAATCAGGATAACCCAGGATCTAGCAGCTTCTATACTGAGGGATCGAAGGGCTTGGAATATGATATTCTGGAGGTCAAAGGAGCTGGGATTAAAACCAAGAGTCACCTACCCAGCAAAACTGAGTATCATGTTTCAGGGGAAAATATGGTCATTCGGTGGAATAGAGGACTTTCAAGCATTCTTGCTGAAAAAATAAAGAGTTGAATAGAAAATTTGACAATCAGATACAAGAAGCAAGAGAAGCATGAGAAGGTAAACAGGGAAAAGAAATCATAAGGAATTTATCAAAGTTGAACTATTAACATTGCTACATGGAAAAACAATAATTGTAACTTATGAAACTTTTCTCAGTAGTTGAATGTAATATATATGTCTATATACGAGGGTATATGGGCATATGAATACATATGTGAAGGCATGTATATATGTTTACAGGTATATATAGATAGAGGGCACAGGACCAATTTAACAGGAAGGGATGATACTTAAAAGGTGAAATTAAGAGGTGAGAGAGGAATATAATGAGAGGAGATGGGGAGAGACAGAACGGGGTAAAATATATCATATAGAAGAGGGAAGGGAAAATGGTTACCATGGAGGGGAAGAATAGGAAGGCAAAAGGGAATGGGTCAACCTTATTATCATTGAATTTGGCTCGAGGAGGGAATGAAATACACACTAAATAGGGTATCTCACCCTCCTGTAGAGTACGGGGGAAGGGGATAGGGGGGGAAGATGGAAGGGAGGGAAGGCTGGGGGGGAGGGAAGTTGGAAGAACCCACTTTTGAAAAGAGGTGGAATCAAAGTAGAGAATAGAACAAGTGGAAAGTGGGATAGGAGGGAGGAAAATATACTCAGTCTTTTACAATATATCTACTATGTTATTGTTTTGCATTAGCCACACATGTACAACCTATACTGAACTGCTTATCTTCCCAGTAAGGGTGAGTGACAAGGGAGGAATGGAATGAATCTGGAATTCAAAGTTTTAAAATCAACTATATATGTATATATATATATATATATATATGTGTGTGTGTGTGTGTGTGTGTATACATATATATATACATACATACATATATACTATTATTAATACTATTTTGCATTTAATTGGGAAATAAGATAAATAGGCACTGGGGCATAGAGATCCACTGAAAAAGTCAAAAGGGGTATGGGAGAAAATATTGGAGAGAGTAGATTGGAGGAGGGGATATCCTGTGGGACTGCTATTATGGGGCGATAGGTAGGGGAAAATGGGTAGAAAATTTGTAACTCAAAATCTGACGGAAATGAATGATGTAAATCAGAAGTTATAAAGCATTTAAATAAAGCAGTTTTATATGAATACAAACTAACAGTGCTTTCTTTTTGTCTCTTGTGTAACACAATTTTAATTTAACAGATCTTATAAATCCCCAGTTCTTTTTTTAACAGAAATTATTTTCTAGGTACACCTTCTGATGATATGCTTGATCCAGTTGCTATTTATATTTTAATTTACATGTAGGAATTTATATTCCATTTAAGTTTTCATTTGTTAGATTTAACTTATTGTTTTAGCCCTTAGTTATTATTAGTTTGATTCTGTTATAAAATAGCTTTCTACCCCTCTAGTCTTTGTATTATACAGATATTTGGTAACCATGTCACTCTATTCACTCATTCATAGTAATGATAAAAATGTTGAACACAATAAAATCAAAGGCAGATCTACTAAAGACCTCTCTTCAAGTTGGCATTCATAGGGGATCATTAACCTCTGTTCTTTTATGTTTCTCAAACATTTCTGAATTCATAGAGCTGTATATGTCTAAGACATACCTCTCCATATTGACTATTATTAACAATCTTTTCAAATTACTTGTTTAAATTCAACTGGACTAGCTTTTATTTGGGGGCAGTGGAGGGCAAAGAAAACACATGCATAGCTTTGATTTCTTATACACAAGGGCTAGGTGGTTTTTTCAGCATGCATAAATTCCTAGGGTACTTGGCATCAAGATCTGCAGATTTAAATACACCAAGTTCCTTTTTTTCTAGGTTATATTAAATTATCTTTCACAGTGAAAATTTGTTCTTTTTATCTTTTCATTGCCACCGAGACTTGTTCCATCAATTGTTCAAAGCTTATCATTTCTGAAAAGACAGAAAGGAAGAGGATATCACAAATAGAAATCTTTTCAATGTGCTATGATAATCATGTTTCCTCTTGGCTATCAGAAAATCATCCTGTTTCTCCTCTCCTGCCATCACTTTTTTCCACTAAGGTAATTACACACAGAGAGACATACATGTGTGTGTCTATACGCATATATGTGCATCGTATTTTCCCAGTAAAAGGTAAGCCCTTGATGGCAAGGAATTTCTCTCATGTTTTATTCTCACAACCCTGTGAGATAAATATTACAGCTCTCCTTTCACATGATAAATGGATGGATGGATAGATGGATAGACAGACAGACAGATAGATAGATGATAGATAGATAGATAGATAGATAGATAGATAGATAGATAGATAGATAGATAGATAGACAGACAGACAGACAGACAGCAATCATTTAAGGGCCTACTGAAATTTCTGTTTTTAAACTTAATCAGTGATCTCTTAATTGCTAAATCTAATGGCCTTATCTCAATCCTGACCTTTCTTGACCTTTCTGTAGCTTATGATAGTATGGCTCACCCTCTCCTCCTGGGTGGATACTTACTCCTCTCTAGGTTTTCATAACACTACTCTCTCCTGATTCTACTCCTGCTGATCTCACCACTCCTTAGTCTCTTTTTCTTAATTTTGTTTCAAGTGACACCCATCAACATCAACTGCTTCCTACACATCCCAAAATCTATTTCTCATAGGCAAATCAAGCTCAATGTATCTAAAACAGATTTCATTATCTTTCATTCTAAATACTTCCCTTTTGCAGCTTGCCATAACTGTTGAAGGCACCATCATTCTCCCAATCAACCATGCTCATAGTTGTGATGTTATCTTTGACTCCTCATCAGCACTCACCCAACATATCCAAATTATTTCACAATCTGTTGTTTTTATCTTCACGATATTTGTATTCATATACAATTCTTTCCACTAATAGAACTATTATCCTAACTCAAGTCCTCATCACCTCTTACCTGGACTACTAAAATATCCTTGAGTTCTTGTCCCTGCCTCAAGTCACTATTTTAATCCACCTTCCTCCTCACTACCAAAAGGATCTTCCTAAAGGGCAGTTCCAACCACATATCTGCCCCTCCTGAAAATCTCCACTGGTGGCTTTATGTTATACTCAAGATCACATATAAGCTCTTCAATTCAACCTTTAATGACCTTCACAACCTGCACCCTTTGTATCATTCAGTCTCCTTATACTTTATTCCCCTCCATACACTCTGTGATACAGCTACACTGGCCTTCTTGTATTCCCACAAGACTTGACATCTTCCAATTCCTTGTCATTAGGCCATCTCCCATTCCTGAATTTATTTCCCTTCTAATCTGTAACCCTTGGTTTTCTTTAAGACTCAGTTCAAATCCTACTTTCTACAGGTGATATCCCTTACCCTCCTCTATCCTCTCTCAATACCAATCTATAGGTAGAAATGAAGAGAAATTAAATGGGTATTCTATGTAGAGAAATAATTAACTCATAAAACAAAGGACAAAATACCCTGAAAGACTATTGAAAGTGATTGTAAAATCTTCTAGAAAGATTTTTGAGAAGAAAATAGATAAGCCTTGATTACAGAAAGGTTAGATTATCTGAGGATAGTTTGCTGGACCAAATGATATCATGTTGCCTAAAGGTCTTAGAATTCTCAGTACCCTAGATTTAGAGTATTGCTATAGAGGCTATTTAAGGTAGCCCTCTCAGTTAAAAATGAAAAATGAAACTCTGAAAAGTGACATGAAATAAACAAGGTCACACAGATAGTAAATGACAAGGCCAGTACTTCAACCTTCATCTTCTGATTCCAAGTTTAGCACTATTTCTGTTATACTGCTGAATGTTTAGAGTATAAACATACACAGAGGTACTCACAGTTACCCCAATTTTTTTTCTACAAATGTGCTGGTACAGGGGCTTTCATTAGGAAGATTTAAGCTAACATAGCATCCATCTCCCACTTAAGAGTTCTTGACTGGGTAGTGACTTGGAGTGGCTGCAAGTGGAGGAAAAACACCTGCCAGTTGGTACTTAAGAAAAAGCAAATATCCAGGTCACTACTATGCATTACAAGCAACCTCTGGATTACAGCATCCATTATTGTGCAGAGAAAGCAGAAGCAAGCATGCCTGCCCTCTTCCTTCAGTACAATTTCCTTAGACCATACCCACCCATGTGGGTATTTCACTAGTATTGAAAATATTAAGGGTTGGTGCTAGGAAAGCACAAGATAGGATTTGCCAGGTCCCATAGTTTTAGGGATGGTCTAAGTCATTGCTGTCAAACTTAAATAGAAACAGATCCTTGAATACTGACTTAGAAACTGCAAATTAATATTATCTACATTTTACTGTATTTTTATTTATTTTGTTAAACATTTCCCAATTACATTTTAATCAGCTTTGGGCCACACTGTGGAGTTTTGCAGCAAGGTCAATGAATTTGATATCTGTTGTCTACATTACACTCCAACTACTGTATTAACACCAAAAGAATATTCAGTGAAGTGAAAAGTTTCCTTTTCCTCATTACCTTTTCTCCAAGTGTTTAAATATAAAGCCTTTCTTTATGTTGGTCTTTGTCTCTCTGTTCTTTTTGTATTAAATTATAAACTCCAGTTGAGTAAAGACTACACACAGGGGGTTAAACTTTGTAGAGAACTAGCATAATCCTTTGCAAACATGAGCACAGCACAAATATCAGTAGATGCTTACTGGTAACAATGAATAATGATGATTGCAATAACAAATCATTTTGAAATTTGGGATTTGTGTATTTGTTTGAAATATTATCTCCCCTTCTCTTCCCCTTAATAAGAATTGCCTTTTACAGGACCACAAATCAAGATCTGGTTTTAAAATAATTGAGGAAGTAAAGTTGATAGGAAATGTAAATTTTATAATTACTGAAGAAATAATTTTAAAAATATGATTCCAAAGCATTTATAATTGTTTTCCCCTTCACATGAATTATGCGATAATGCGTTAGCAAAAGCAAAAAGTATAGCCTTCGTTGCTGGCTATGCCTGTTCCTTTTTCAAAATGAATATGGTAATATCTACTTGATGAATAAGAGATTGAAAATTATGCATAAATCCAAATTGGGGTGAATACAACATTGGACTTATATGCTAGTATTTGTAGATTTCAATGAAGCACAATTGTTTAACCAGACCCATTCTGCCATCCTATTTCATTTTATTCTGATTATCCTTGGATAAAAATAAAGGTTTACCAATCCCACATTATTCTTTTAATAAAGTACAAATGCTATTGTACATTTCAAAGATTCTGGCAGTCTATAAGCCCAAATATTGCTGACTATATATTGGATTGCAAGCTTCATCAGGGTTAAGGATCATATCTTAATTGTATTTATAACATCCTAGAATATCTAGCACCATGCTTTTTTTGAATTGATGCCTTTTTATTTACTTTTAGTTTGCAACATTCAGTTCCACAATCTCTTAAGTTTCAAATTTTCTCCCCCTCATTCTCCTCCCCCTTCACCCCATAGTGGTATATAATCAAATATAGCTTCTACAAATACCTTCACATTGAACATTAGTCATGTTGTAAAGGATTATAACCACGGGCTGAGCAAGGAGAAAGAAGGGATAAAACAAAATAAAACACAAATGGGAGAGTAAATAGTTTGCTTCAATCTGCAGACTTTGTAGTTCTTTCTTTAAAAAAAATAATTCAATATAGCTAACCTTAAGCAACTACTTACTCTGTGCAAGGCATTGGACTAGTCAGCAAAACAAAGACAAAAAAAATGAAATAGATCCTGCCTTCAGAAAATTTGTTGTTTCAAAGGAAACAATATATACACATAGACATATACATCCATAGAGTATATAATGCAAAGTAAAGGGGTTTTGTTTTTGTTTGCTTGTTTTGGTTTTTGTTTTTTAAGGGACGGTGAGCTTAATTGAGCAAGACAGGCCTCTTGCAAGAGGTGGTACCTGGACAAAACTGAAGGAAGCAAGGCATTCCAAGAGGCAGAGATAAGGATGGAGATTCAATGGATAAGATGACATATTTGGGATCACAGGATTGTAGACTTAGAGAAGGAAGGGAAAAGTCAGAACAACAGTTTGACCTGGAGAATGTGCAAAAATGAATACTTTAAAGTACGCTTGTAAAGGGATATGGGAACTGAATTGTTGGAGGTATTCAGTACCTGACTGGGGATTTTGTATTGGATCTGGGAGGAAACAGGGAGCCAATGAAGATTTCTGAGTCAGAGGTGAGGAGTGACATTGCAATATCTGTGTTTTTTAGAATATCAGTATGGCAGATCTTTGAAGCACATTACCTACAGAGCTTTTAATAAATATTTGTTTCATGAGTCAATCATATGCATGATAGCAACTTCATGCAATTTTTACCTTTGCAGTCACTTGTGTCCAGTGTGCCTCCTTTTCCTCTAAATAACTAAACGCAAAACTGATGATGATAGTCATGATTTGATAAATACATATCTCTTCACAACTTTCCCTAGAATCACATAGGAATTAAATTGGTGTTTGTACTGACATAAGAGAGCATTAATTCAATACAAAAGCATAACATTGCTGCCAAATGAATTCAACAAACCACGAGAATTGCTCAACTGAGGACTGGAGAAAAGGTCAAAACATTAAAATAAATTCGAAGAGGATATGGAGGTCTTCATAAGCTAGCATTGTGGATGTCTTCTTGACCTTTATATGTAATGCCACATTGTTTCTGATATTTCAAAGCAATTATTTTGCTTTTTCATTTTTAAAAATAAAAGATTGTATGACCTACTGAGAAGAGCTCTGGGTTGGGAGGTCAAGAGATTTGGAATTTAGCTCTTGGCATTGTCAGTTATGATATTTCTATGCACAAGCATCTATGCAACCAAATGGTTTTACTCAGGTAGTGTCTACTTCCCACCTGGCGGAAATGCTAAAAGTTTAATTAAACGTCAAGTGATTATCAAATTCTATGCCATTAAGTTTAAAGATATTATGAGAACAATAATATTATATATATGCATATATATATATTTAAATCCTGCAATTTGATGCAACTATATAAAAATTGATTGTATACCTACTGTGCTACTCTTTTCTAGATGATTTACTATGCCTTGGGAAAAATAAAAGACAAAAATTAGAGAATGGGTACTCTCAAAGAATTTACATTTTATAGAGAGGGTTCTTATACAATAAGAACTCATATACTGAAGAGATTTGTGAGCCCACTGATACAGATATTTAGCTTTATGAGATAAATTCCAATGCACTCCTGCTTGCCCATCCTATGCAGCTCTCATAAGTGAACTCCTATAAATTCATCACAAATACATCCAATGTGCCTTGAGCTTTACTCACTTAGTGTTGACATCATGAGGATGATGTAGAATGTGTTATCTTTAATGTTGGCACATATCCAGGCCATCATCTTTTTTCTTTCTATCATATTGCTTTGATGATATTCATAGTCCAGGACTACTTCATAATTTTTATTCGTTATAAGTTATATCCTGTTTATATCTACCTTGTGTCTCTCCATTGCCCTCTGAGCAATGCTTATTTTTTTAATTATGGAGAGACTGTAGCATTTTGTGACTCATAGTCTTAAAAAACACCAAGAGAATACTGGTATTAAAGAAAAATATCTGCCTTTGTTTGAGGTCAAAACATGGGGTCATTGAAGGAGTTTTGTAGTTTACCTAAGGTAAATCTGAATGACTTCCTTAATATGATGTAATTTTTTGTCAAACTTATTACTCATTCAACATATCTGCCAAATCAATTTTAGAATACACATATTTACAGATATATGAGTTCAACAAGTTTTTCTCTTCATACAACTGCATACCCATAATCTTGAAAATAATATAGCAGGTATTTGATATTGACTTGCTTCACTTGTGAATCATTAGGCCAGTTTTTGTGAATATGTAAACAAAAAAGGACATGTGTGTATATGTATGTATTCAAGCATGTGCACAAAGGTACATACATGTATGTATTATATTAACACACACATGTTTATAATAGCTCTATTTGTCCTGGCAAAAAAAATGAAACTTAAGGAGATACCCATAAATTGGGAAATGACTAAATAAGTTGTGGTATATGATTTTGATGGAACATTATTTTTCTATAGGAAATGAAAAAAGGGATAGCTTCAGAAAAACCTGGCAAGACTTACATTAGTTGATGCAAAGTGAAATGATCAGAACAAGGAAAACAACATTAACAATATTGCTACAATTATCAGCTGTGAAATAGTTACTCTGATCAATAAAATAATCCATGACAATTCCAAAGGACTCATGATGAAAAACGCTACACATCTCCAAGGGGAGAACTGATGAACACTGAGTGAAGACTGAAGCATACTTTTTTGCACTTTATTTTTCTTGCTTTTTTTTCCCTATGTGGCTAATGTGAAATGTTTTGCATGACTTCATATATCTAATGAGTATCACACTGCTTGACTTCTCAGTTGGTGGGGGGAAGGGATGAAAAGAGACAGAGAATTTGGAGCTGAAAATATTTTTTTTAATGCATATACCCAAGAAAGTAAATGCAAAATAATTTCAAGAGTGAGTGGTTCCTAGTTGATTCTAGTGTGTTTTTAGTTCCATAGAGCACAAACAAAAGGGGGAAATCTTCTCCATCTACCCATTACCTACCAATCCAGTGAGATATCATCAGAGGTAATCTATTACAGAGATGCTCAAGAATCTTTGATATCCCAGTGTATCTAAAGGTAAGGGCTAGCTAGTACAGGGAGCTACTACCTGACACAATGTTGCATTTTTGAAACCCTCCACATTTGACTTAATTCCTTTCTTTTGTATGTTATACATATAATATAATGGGATAACAAGAGGACCTGAATCTGTAGATTTGTTGGTATAGAGAACCCCCAGACAAATTAATCCCCTTTACCAAGGCATGTCAGCACCTTCCCTGCAAATTAATCTTAAGAGAATTGACTGAGGCACCGGCAGTCAATGAGTTAGTCAATAAACATTTATTAAGCACCTACTTTGTTGCAGAAACTGTGGTAATCTTAGGGATATAAAAACACATTTTTAAAAAGACAGTCTTTGTCCATAATCTAATGATTGTACATAAAAGGAAACTTTAAAGTTTGGGATGAAAGGGAAGTTGCTGAGGTAGACTTTGAATTGTTTTCAGCACTCTATTCACTGGACACTTAGCTAGCTAGACCAAGGTACTGATCCCGTTCTGAACCATTATTATTCATATACCTTAACAAAACTATCAGCATCTCTGGACATCATCAGTTTCTTCATTTGACAACTGGAAGTAGTTATGGCCATAAATTCTGGGTCTACTTACTTATTGAGGATTTATTATTTATATCCATTCCATTTCCAACTTCCTGTTTATTCATTATTGGTTAGCTAGGTTACCTTTACAATAAGCCTTTGTCCTCTACAGCTTCTGTATAATTTGACATGTCTCAGAATATGCTCATACTATTTGCAGTCTTCTTACGATATTTTGTCCATTAGTGTGTCAACATCTGACCCTGGTTCCTCTGATTTACTACTCATTAAGCAAGTGCAACAGATATTCCTTGGTTGCAGGTTCTAGAAATTTGAAATTTTCCTCCATTTGCAAAAAATAATACACAGTGTACATGTTCATATTGCAAAAGTTGGCTCTGTTTCAAAGCACTGAATGATTTTCTGAAAATTGAGTGGCAGTAAGGCCAAAGGAGTCCTACCTCACCAGGGCTCACATTCTGTGACTCTGTGGACAAGTAGAATATTAATCCAGATCATGTGAAGGGTTCCAAATCTGAGCCTACAATCAGATTAGATGAATTATTACTGTTTCAAGAGTCCAGGAAGTGTCATGAAATGACCAAATAAATAGGAACAATATCAATCATATGCACTATAGGGTTAAAATGACTCTTAAGAAATCAAAAAAATATGATAGCAGGAGGACTTCACTATTTGAGGACATTATTTCAAATATTACATGGTAAATTTCCTCAATTCTTTTCAGATTATCGTTTGCAAATGTGTACATATATTTGTACAGGATAAAGAACACTGTTTGGCATTTAGAGGATGCCAAATCTTTATTCTATTCCTTAATATTTTACTGTGACCTTCTCTGTCTCAGTTTTCTTTTTTATAAAAGGTGTATGTTCAACTAGAGAAACTTTGAAGTCCCTGATAGCTCAAAATATATGATTCTATGATCTCATTGTAGCCTCACAACAATTCTGTGAGGTAGACATTGTACATATATTTATCTTCATATTCAGATGATGAAACTGAGATTGAGAAAGGTTCAGCGATTTGTTCAAGATCATAATCTAATAATAAGAGAAATAATATGATAACAATACCTACCATTTATATAGTGTTTTAAGATTTGAAAAGTGTTTTACATATGTTATCTCATTTGATTGTAACTAGGACGCTGGAAATTGTGCTATTTTTTACAAATGAAGAAATAGGCAGAGGCATTAAATGACTTACTCAAAGTCACTTAGCTAGTAATCAATCTAGGGTAGAATTTGTTCTCAGGTTTTCTTGATTCCAGGTTTGGCCTTTACTCATTATGCTGCCTAGCTGTCCCTCAGAAGTAAAAAAGGTAGAACTTGACCTTGTATATAGACTGTGAGTTTGTGTTGGAAGTTAGTGTTACATCTTTAGGCTATGTCTACATACATAAAAACTTTCCAATGAATTGGCTGAATTCAGTCAAATTAATTACTAAAAATACTTCGAAGGCATCTAGTTAGTTGTTTGATTGAAACCAATCATCTAACCCACAAACTAATTTTTAAAAAAATCACAGGTCTATTCTAAATATTCTTGATACCTTAAAACCTTTCCTAAATTTTCAACTCTTTCTCTTACACCAAAACTACCTTCAGCAAGGTATTCTAACTCTCAGTTTCCTCATCTATTAAATGGAAGGATTAAATTAAACTATCTCTAAATTTTAGTTGTGAAATTTTTTAATTCTGTGAATCAATTCAGCCCATGTCCCAACTGACCTGGTGTCCAATTAAGGAGGTTCAGGATTCGCGTGAACGGAACACTCGGCACTTCAAAAGATCCAATATTGTTTATTTAGAATATAGGCAGATGGAAAGGAAACCAGATAACAGAGTTAAAGGCTTAGGAATAGTAAAATAGGAGCAATTATATATGTATATATATACATACATATATATATATATATGTATATATATATATATATATTTACAATCATCACCAACGCGGGGAATCACCAACACCTGACCACACAAGCTGGGGAATCCCAGGTACAGCTGTCAGGGTCCTGCTCGAGAGGTTCCCAGGCAAGATGTCTTCTCCATTGGTGAGATTCCAATTTGGTGTCTGAATCTTACAGTTTAAGTAGTTCTGAGAACAAAGAAGGCATACTGCTTTTAGCAAGCATTGTATCTTGTATGAGGCCTGGGATGGAGGCCAATCCCTCCAAGCCCCCCCCCCCCCAAGAATGAGTTTTCTTGGAATGGCTAGTTCCAGTAGTTGGGCAGTTATCACATCTCTTCTCAAGGATGTGGCCAGCATCCCAGGAGAAGAACAGCCCTCACGTTCTCGGGATCCCCTGTTCCCAAACAGTTCAGGGTAATAGAAATATCATATTGAGTTGGGGCCTGGGTTTATATAATCTTATTCCTCACAAAGAAGCTTACCTTGCCCCTTCACCTGGTCAGATACATATACCCACATACATACACACACACACAGAGCTCTTCTGATACAACTAGAGCTTGACAAGTCAACAAAAAGTTCAAAACTTGCATGTTGATTTATTCCTGGTGCAAACTGTAGGGTGACAGCTGTGTGAAGTTCAAGCTGGTGAAATTTTCAAGTGTTATTGAAATGTGATTTAATATGTGATTAAATCACATGTGACTTAATACTATTATCTCAACACATAGACTCTAAGTGATAGATTCAGATCTTCCTACCAGTGACTTGGCCTTGGCAATTTAGATTCATCTTGAATATATTCAAAGTAAATTTCAAGGGGAGAATTTTGTGGAATCCGGTTAAATGGTCACATGTACCATGGTTGAAATGGACTTTTAATAAAACCAATTGAGGGTTATTTATGTAAGACTTTATGATCCACAAGGCAATTTCTGTATATTATCTCATTAAATCCCATGATAACCCTTTAAAGTTGACACTACAGATTGAATGATCCCCATGTTACAGTTGAGGAAACTAAGGCTCAGATAGTTTATTTGACTTTCCTATGGTAACACAGCTATAGCATGTTGGCTAGCTATATCTATATCTATATGTGCATATGTATATATAAACACTTACCTACATTCACAGATAGTTTACATGATATATGTGTGTATACACACACAAAGATAGTTTACATGACTTTTCTATGGTCATACAGTTGGGGTGTGTGTGTGTGTGTGTGTGTGTATCAGAGGCAGTAGTGTCTTGTCACTTGAAAGCAAGCACTTTTTTCTCTGAATCACCCCTTGATACTTGGTCACCCATTTTGGTTGACAAAGAGAGAAAAACTCAGTATATCTATGGAGAAAAAGGATGGAACTTATACAATGCTATTCAAAGGCATTTATTAAGCATCTTCTTTATTCCAGACATTATACAAGACACCAAGGATACAGAGACAAAAACAAAACACCCCTTGCCCTCAAGAAGCTTACATTATGTTAGAGAAATTTACATACCATTTGGAAATTTCTTCTCCATGATATGAATGATGAAATGAGGAATAGGCAAAAGCAAAATGTACTTTTTCTTAACAATACGAGGTCTAGAAAAAAAATGAAAGTATTGAGAGCTGATGTGGAATTAAATGATTAGGACTTATCCCCTATTGTGGTTTCAAGGAGAAACTAACATTTTAATGGCAACATTATCATGTATTGAAATGCTTTATCCTTCTCAACTGAAAGCACAAGGCGGACCATGTAATTACCAACACTAAACAACACTTCTGGGCTAAGTAGTTGGTATTGGATTGCACATCATTGAAATTAATTTGGAAATTAAACTGGATGATCTTTCTCTTTCATTTTATGCTCCTCATAGGAACTGAAATCATATTATTATCTATTTTGTGAAGAAGCCTGTCCTAATCATCTTACCTGAGCTTGAGAGGGAAAGAATCACTTGTAATGACAATCACTTTGCCAGCTCTGTGAGTAAGAGATTGGTCAGTAGGGCTTCTTGTGGATTAGACTTTTTTCTGCCTGGCCCCAGAAGGCCAAGAAAAAATGATTCCATATTTGAGAAGATTATTTCAGTTTGATATATGGGGGGAAATCCTCACAATTAAGCTGCCCAAAAGAGCTACTACTCATCACTGGAGATCACCAAGAGGGAAATAGAGAGTTATTCTTTGGGTATGTTGTGGTGATCATTTCCATTCAGAGGCAGTTGGACTAGATAAACTCCAAAGTCTCTTCTCACTCTAGAATTCTAAAATTCTAGTTATTTATCAGTTTCTATTTTTTTAAAAAAAAAGGGAAATAATGCAATAGGATTATTTATTCACTGAATCAGCATCTACTAAGGTCTTCCTACTATGATAACTGGTAGGCATTATGGGGCATAGAATGATCACAGATAAATCCCCTACTCTTTTTTTTTTGCTCTTTGGAGGACAATTGGAGTTAAGTGACTTGCTCAAGGTCACACAGCTATTTTTTGTGTTAAGTGTCTGAGGCCGCATTTAAACTCCGGACCTCCTGACTCCAGGGCCAGTGCTCTATTCAATGTGCCACCTAACTGCCCCCAAATCCCCTGCTCTTAAAGAATGTACAGCCTGGTAGAATGGAAAAGGCAACTGTAGCTATAATAAAAGGCAACTGATGATATTTCCTAAAAAGGAAATATAAATGGCATTCTCTAAGGAGTATGGAAGAAAGAAACAGAAGAAACAGAGATCATTTCCTGTGGGTGTTCAAGAGAAGACTTCATGAAGCATGAGTGATTTTCTTCAGATAGAACACAGTGAAGACACCTAGTCCTTAGGAACTAAATGACAGTACTAGGCAGGAACATATAGGCAGAAGTCTTGATTTGCCACCTCCTTAGGCATTTCCCTCTCAAACTGTCCTAAGGACCCAGCATTGTTTTCAGATACAAACAAAAATGGAAAACCCAAAGACAAGAAATTAAGTAGTCAAGTATGAGGAACAAAGTATACCTTGCTAGTGCTTTAGATTAAAGATAGTTTTAAGGGGTGGCTAGGTGGCACAGTGAGTAAGAGCACCGGACCCGGAGTCGGGAGAACCAGGGATCAGTTTCGGCCTCAGATACTTAACACGCACACAAAATAACTGGCCGTGTAACCTTAGGCAAGTTACTTAAACCCAATTGCTTTAAAAAAAAAAAAGAAGATAGATTTAAATTACTACAAGAAAACAAGGTATAGAACAAAGGTTGGCAAACATTTTCTGTAAAGGACCACATTATAAATACTTCAAGCTTTGCAAGTCTAAGAGGCAACTTTGAAGATACTATGAAGTTAAGACAAGAGATAAAACAAATTTCCATATTTTTTCAAAATTTAATAGTAATAATTGAATACTTTTTAAAATTACAAGCCTACCAATGAGAATAATAAAATTCTTCTTTTTGAGGTACCATTTTCTTTAAGTGGGGTCCAAAGTTATTGCTCCCTATCACCAAAATTGACTTCAAATATTCATATGTTAATGCTGATCTATAATTACATTTTACATATTTCATCTTTGGAAATGTCTTTTCCCACAGATTGGTACTGCCAAAAACTGATATCAGTCCAGAGTATATTATTTTAATTGAGAATATTCATCATTTGGAAGGCATTTATATAATTCTATTAGATTTTTCTATTGACATTTGCCTGTTAGCATGCAATTACGTGATAGATTAATCACTTCCAATTGAAGGATAGATATAAGTTGCCCTATTACATAGTTAAGTGTATTTTGATATATAGAATTTCCTTTTGCACTTGTATTAAGATCTGAAAAATGCTACTGGAACTCTAGTTTGAGATTAGAAAATGCATTTGCTACAAATATGCATGGTGATTGAAATCTAACTTCCAATTTTAATTTTTGACAAATGTATAAAGCAGCTTAACATGTGATTCAAACAATATTACTTGTTATCAGTTTTACTCTAATCTAAGTTTTCTATATAAATGCATTTTGCTTTGTGATTTTAGTTTTAATTAATTATAAAATTTTATCAAGGAAGTACTAAAGGCTAATTTTGAAGCATTCAGTGTTCAGAAATAATGATTCAAGGTAGGTTTTGTTTTGGTTTTTTTTTTTTGGTTAAGTAACTTGCTCAAGGTTACATGGCCAGTTATTTCTGGGTATGGTGCTGAGTGTTTGAGCCCAGATTTGATCCAGGTCATCCCCACACTGGAGCCAGTGCTCTTACTCACTGAGCCACCTGGCCACCCCTAAGCAATTGGGTTTAAGTAACTTGCTCAAGGTTACACAGCCAGGTGTTTCTGGGTGAGTGCTAAGTGTCTGAGCCCGGGATTTGATCTCCAGATCATCCCGACACTGTGGAGCCAGTGCTCTTCTGGCCACCCCAGTAGTTTTTCTAATTCAGAAAAATTTCATTATTGGCCCTGAGGCTGAAAAATTAAAATAAACATTTTCTTCTCTTCTTGTTTTGACATGAGGAGTATGCAATTATAATAAAAAATAAAATTTAGTATGTGGCGCTCAAAACATGGCTGAACTATAACTGTGTCAGTGGGATTTGTGGTGCACCAGGTAGCAGGGCAAAGTGAAGAAAGGACCACATAAAATTTATGTCACAACTCAACTATTGATAACACGAAAGCAACCATAGATAAAATATAAACTAATAGTGACTATATTCCAATAAAACTTTATGCACACAGAAATTTGAATTTCACATAATTTTCACATGCTACAAAATAGTATTTTTCTTTTAATTTTTTCTTCAACTATATAAAAATGTTAAAACAATTCTTATCTCCCAGACATACAAAATCAGATGACAGATTAGATTTGGCCTCTCAGCCATAGTTTACCAAACATTGGTACAGAAGGATCCTTAACTTAAGTTGAGGAAAGACCAAAGTTCAAATCATGCTTCTATGTGAGATCTAAAATATACTTTTTAAAAACGGAGATTGTATCCAGTTATCTTGATATTTACAACAAAAATACAGCTAAGGGACTTGAGGCCTAATGCTTGACTAACAGTGGAATAGAAACATAAATCATGCAAACTCTACAGTCATCTAACCCTACACATATACAAAGAAATTTCTATTGCAACATAATTTACAATTGATCATTCAGACTCTACTTAAAACCCTCAAATGAAAGGGAACCCACCTCCTTTTGAATCATCCCATCCTATTTAGGACAGCTCAAATTATTACAAACTTTTTTTTTTCCTGACTGAAAGCCTCAACTGTCCTCTTTGCCATTTCTACCCATTGCTTCTCAAATCCCTCCTCCACATGACAACCCTGATAATTCTTTTTTTTTTTAAAGCAATCGGGGTTAAGTAACTTGCTCAAGGTTACACGGCCAGTTATTTCTGGGTGTGGTGCTGAGTATCTGAGCCCGGATTTGATCCCCAGGTCATCCCGACACTGGAGCCGGTGCTCTTACTCACTGAGCCACCTGGCCGCCCCTACGCTGGTAATTCTTGTACACATCTATGATGTCCTTCCTGACTCTTCTTCAAGCTAAACATTACTAATTATCACATACACATAGGCATGTATATTTGTACATATGTATATGTAAACACACATGTATGCATATATATATACATAAACACACATGATAGATTGAAGGTAGATAGATGATAGATAGATAGATAGATAGATAGATAGATAGATAGATAGATAGAT
>NW_027185761.1:794717-819556 GCF_028583685.1 Petaurus breviceps papuanus | reverse complement strand
AGATAGATAGATAGATAGATAGATAGATAGATAGATGGATAGATGGATGGATAGATGGATAGAAAGATAGATAAATTTGTACAAATATATCCTTTCCTTCATCTCTTTGAGATACAGACCTAGTAATAGTATTTCTGAGAGAAAGGGTATGCACAAATTTCTAGCCCTTTGGGTATAATTCCAAATTATTCTCCAAAATGATGGGATGAGTTCAGAACAACACCAGCAGTATGCCAGTGTCTCAATTTTTGTATGGAGGACTTGAAAAGCCAATTCTGCTTGGGTTAACTCTATCATCGAAGACTATTGATTTTCAATGAACTCTCTCTATAGTCTATCCTTTAATCCCCAAAACTCTTGTGGACTACAGCATTCATATTGCACTTTAAGTTATATAAATTACTTCACAAATACTACCTTATTTTATACTCACAACAAGTGTGGAAGGTTGGTGCTATTGGCACCCCTATTATACAGTTGAGGAAACTGACACAAATAGATTAAGTTTACACAAGTAATAAATGTCTGAGGCTGGATTCAAATTTTAATGTCCTGAACTCCAGGCTCAGTGTTCTAAATATGATGTCACTTGGATGCTGCTACTTTACCATTCACTTACAACTTTATTATTGCTTATGCTAAGAATTTAAACCATCATGGAAGTTAAAAATTACCTAATCGAGTAGTTCCTTAACTATAGATAATCAAATTTAGAGCAAGGAAGTAAATTTGCCCATGATCATGCAGGTATTAAATAGCCAACCCAGTATGTAAATTCAGACCTTATGATTCCAAATTCATTCCCCTTAACACTATAAAACAGTGTTTCTGGACTGATTCATGCATGCTAAGTTTGGATGCAGATTGTGGAGGTTCTTAAATGAAAGGCTAAGGAGATTTCATTTTATCCTATCAGCAGGGGAAAGTGACTACATTCCCGTTCGCACCAGACAGCCTCATTTGCATTACCTACAGTATAGAGAGGTTGTTAATTACTCAGAATCTTAATTACACACTCATATGTGTCAGAGAAAGGACTGGAACTCAGGTCTTCCTGATTTGGGGTCAGACTCCCTTATCCACTAAATCACACTGCCTTTCTGTTGACATTTAAAACTTGTAAATTTATGTTTATACATTATCCCATTGTGAAGCCTGAAATAAAAATTATTATTATGCCATTTTAGAAATGATGGAGACTCAAAGAGTTATCTTCTGGGTATAGTTGTACTGTAAAAAAAAATGGGTGGGTGGGTGAGAGGAAGTACCTCTGGGGACAATGTTTAAGTTGAAGAAGAGAAATCAAAGGAAATTTCATGAATTTATTGTGGACCAGTAGAAGCTATTTTTGTTTTGTTTTGTTTTCTGGTGGGATGTCAGGATGTTTGGAGCCTCCTGGTGTCTCTTAAATCTTGTGACATAAATCAACACTGAGTACTGAGTACTTTTAAGCTGGTCTTGAACAAGACCCAGGGAGATGGATAAAGCTCTTCTCATGCTTATATAAAGAGAAATTGACAGCTAGGAGGGACTTCTGGGAATTTAAAATTTAAATCACAAAGTATTCTAATCTCTACTACAAAGCTTAGAGTCCAGCCTGAAGCTCCTCCTGCTGTGTATAGGACATGGAATTATTCAGACAAGATCAGAAGCAAAGAGTAATGGTTTTCTTAGAAGAAAAAACTAAAGGTATCAGACTTAGAAGAGAAAGGATTAAGAGAAAAAGGTAGGGCTTCAGAATACGATTGTGTTTGGGGAAGTGTACAATCAGATCGGTATCACATGAGAGAAATCAAAAGATATTTTTCATTCTCTTATATTTGCTCAGTAGGCTGAGATTTTGTTCATGCAATGACTGGAGTTTCAGGGATGCATTCTCTGAAAATCCTCCAAAAATAGGACCCAGCACAGGGTGAATCTGAGGATATAATTTGTTTCCTATCAATGCTGTCACACTCCTCTTCATCTGGCTTCTTCATTTTAATTTGATGTGGAAAGCATACCTACATAAAACAATTGTTTGCTCATTATCCTAGGAATTATTTTGTGTGCATGATAATATGTATATTATTCAGTAGATATAAAGTGCAATTCTGAATACAAGAAAGGTAATGCCTCACTGGCTACAATTCCTAAACAAGTCTTTCCTCTCTCTGGGGGATAGAGTCTTTTGTTCATTAAAAGTACAAAAAAACATTTTTCTTATTTTCTAGCACAAACAGAGCATAACTGCATAATTATAACCAAAATATTTCTGGGCCCAACATGCACAAGAGCTCTAGCATGTCCATTTAAAGAATGCATTTTAGAAATATGTATGTAGATAACATGGCTTTACATAGATAGGCATAGGGACTGGACCTACTAAGGGAGTGTGATATCAATGGGGTAGGGATCCTCCAAAAGAGGAAACTCCCTTTACTAATGCAGGTCAGCATCTTTGCATTTTAGAGAGTTGACTAGAGTGCTAAGAGGTTAAGAGATTTGCCTGATGTCACACACACAAAATGTGTCAAAAATGGGACCAGATCCCAGGCCTTCTAGGCCATGTGGCTGATTAGTTATCCACTGTCATTTTCTACCCCTGGACTCTTAAAGATCTCTCTCTCTCTCTCTCTCTCTCTCTCTCTCTCTCTCTCTCTCTCTCTCTCTCTCTCTCTCTCTCTCTCTCTCTCTCTCTATCTCTCTCTCTGTCTCTCTCTCTCTGTCTCTCTTTCTCTGACTCTGTCTTGAATTTTCTTTGGCAGTAGCTGCATTAATAGCATTTGATAAAATCTTAAGAGTTGGAAAGGGTTTTAAAGCCAATGCTAGCAAACTACAGAACAGAGAATACATTGGTAATTAGCAGGGATAAATATCTATTTAATGGGGCCCATCTTATTTTCAGGGCAGCTGAGTGGCACAGTGGCTGGAGTGCAAGACCTAGAGTCAGGAAGACTCATCTTTCTGAGTCCAAATTTGGCCTCAAATATTTACTCTCTGTGTGACTATGACCAAGTCACTGAACCTTGTTGGCCTCACTTTCCTCATGTGTAAAATGAATTGAAGAAGGAAATGTAAAATCAAACCAGTATCTTTACCAAGAAAACCTGAAATGGGATCACAAAGATTTATAAAAGACAAAAAACTATTCAACAACATTTTATTTTCAGTGCATTGACATGAATAATCTTCTATTACTGATTTGGTTCCTAACTGTGGCAAACTGGTAATTCTGGAATCGTGAAAGTTTTACCAGTGCTGTGCAACACTTTCAAATATGGAGGAGTTCAAGAACAGGTCAAGCAATGATTGAGCTATCAGTCAAGTTGAATTTGCAAACTTTCATCACCAGAAGACTGACCACCAATTTTATCACAGCATCTCATGTAGACATTCTACTAAGTTGCTTTAGGACATGCATTGATAGAGACAGTGCCATCAAGTTAGATGAAATGGCATAGATTCTGAAATACTTAAGAATTAATGCAAATAACAAGCAAGTAAGTTTCTAAAATGCCATTGTGACCATATTATGAAGGGTGGAATTGAAGGAAGAAAAGGACAAAAAAATCCATAGGGTCTGAGGGAAATCTCAGGTGCTGTGACTGATACCTCAAAGCATCCTCCAGCCTTGGCTGGTTTTTAGACTTTTAGATTGGACTGCTTGACAATGCATAACCCATCTTTGCTAGTAAATCAGATCAGTATTGGCCACAAAATTCTCCCTCTTACAGTCAAACAAATTAAAAACAACAAAAGTTCTTCTGAAGCAAGAAAAAAAAACAGAGGGAAAATTCACAAGAAGGGCAGCAGCAATAGTTGCCTTAGATTAAAAGAGCAGCAGAAACTTATGGGGAAGGGAAGAGGAAGAGAAACAGAAGGAAAAAAAATATATAGACTAGCACTACTATGTGGAGTGCTGAAGGGATGGGGACTGGCCTCCTCTGCCAAAATGGAGAATCATCATAAGATATCAATATGAACTTAAGACACTTCAGTATGTTATGCGTTGTTATGTCAAAAGTACACCAGGTCATTTGGTGAAGCCAAGATGATGGAGTAATTCAGGAACTAACTTAAACTACCCAAATTCACCTCCAAAGAACTATAAAATAATGCCTTAAAATAAATTCAGGAGCAGTGGAACCACAAAAGGATGAGGAGAAAAAATTTTCCAATCCAAGACAACTTAGACTGTTACCAGGGAAGGTCTATCTCACTCAGATGAAAGGTGAGTGCAGTCCAGTGCAACCAATATCCAGACAAGCTGACAATGATATCCCATATCCATGGAATAGAAGGCCAAAAGAAAGGCCCACAGTCCCAGCACAAGAAGCTTAGGACAGTGGCCCCTCTATGCCAGAAACAGAGCCTAAATATAACATAAAATTAAAATTCATAAAATGGACAGGGAACATTAAGGGGGAAAGGGGGGAGGGGCTTCATCATAGAAAGATACTATGGTGACAGGGAAAATCAAAACATAAATTCAAAAAAGGACAACAATATTAAAAAAGGTCACATGAAAAACCTTGAAGAAAAATTAAAATGGTCTCAGAAATGAAAAAAAAAAGAAGTCCTGCAAAAGTCCAAAAGGATGGAATACAATTTTCTGCAAGGCAAAAGAGCTCAGGTTAAAACCAAGGATAACCTACCCAGAAAGACTGAGCATATTCTTCCAGGCAAAGAGATGGTCATTTAACGATATAACTGATTTCCCGACCTTCCTGATGAAAAAAGCCAGAGCTCAATGGAATATTCAACTACCAATTACAAGATGCAAGAGAGACATAGAAAGGTATACAAGGAAAACACACACACACACACATACACACACACACACACACACCTACACACACCCTGTTATTTAATAAGAGCAAATTGTTTATAGACAAGTGGAGTGAGTATAAATTACACAAAATGACAATTTAAAAAATCTTATTAAGGGCTACAGAGGGACTGCAATGGAAGAAGAGGAATGAATGAAGTGGAAAAAGGTAAACTATGCCACACAAAGAGGCATAAAAACAATATAGAAAGCAGTAGCCCTGGAGTAAGGAGGACCTGAATTGAAATCCAGCCTCAGACATTTAACACAAAAACTAGCTCTGTGACCTTGGACAAGTCACTTAAACCCAACCACCTTCCAAAAAAATAAAGCCAAAAAGAAAAAGCCAACTATTAAAAAAACAATATAACAGAGGAAAAGAAGGGAGGGAGATGAATATTATATGAGCTCTTCCCTCATTAGTTTAAAGAATAATTGATTCCAATACTCTACAAAGTATTTGGGGAAATTAGTGAAGAAGGAGTCCTACCAAATTCTTTTTATGACACAAATACGGTACTGGTACCTAAATCAGGAAGAGATAAAACAGAGAAAGAAAATTATAGACCAATCCCCCTCATGAATATAGATGGAAATTTTTAAATAAAATATTAGCAAAAAACTACAGCAACTTATCTCAAGAATAATACACTTTGATCAGGTAGGATTTATTCCAGGAATGCAAGGATGGTTTAATATTAGGAAAACCATCAGTATAATTGATCATATCAACAATAAAACTAGCAAAAAAAAACCCATGATTATCTCAATAGATGCAGAAAAGGCTTTTGGCAAAATACAACGTCCATTCCTATTTAAAATATTAAAAATTATATGAATAAATGGAGCCTTCCTTAAAATAATAGGTAGCATCTATTTAAACCATCAGCAAGAATTACATGTAATGGGGAGAAGCTAGAAGCATTTCCAATAAAATCAGGGGTGAAACAAGGATGCCCACTGTCACCCCTCTTATTCATTCTGGTCCTAGAAATGTTAGCAGTAGCAATTAGAGAAGAAAAAAAAATCAAAGGAATCAAATTAGGCAAAGAAGAGACCAAGCTATCACTCTTTGAAGATGATATACTTAGAGAATCAAGTAAAAAACTACTTGAGAAAATAAATAAATTTGATAAAGTTGCAGGATATAAAATAAACCCACATAAATCCTTGGCATTCCTATATATTTCTAATGAAATTCAACAGCAAGAGATAGAAAGAGAAATACCATTTAAAGTTACTGTAGACATTATAAAATATTTGGTCATCTACCTGCCAAAACAAACCTAACACCTATATGAACACAACTACAAAATACTTTTCACACAAATAAAGTCAGATCTAACTAATTGGAAAGACATCAATTGCTTGTGGCTGGGTCGAGCTAATATAATAAAAATGACAATTTTACCTAAATTAAATTACATATTTAGTGCCATACCAATAAGTTTACCAAAAAACTACCTTATAGATCTAGAAAAAAATAGTAACAATATTCATTTGGAAGACGGAATATCAAGGAAGTTAATGAAAAGAAATGCAAGGGATGGTGGCCTAGCTATACCAGATTTTATTCTGCACTATAAAGCAGCAGTCCTCAGAACTACTTGGTACTGGCTAAGAATTGAGTAGTGGATCAATGGAATAGATTGGGTATATGAGACTCGGCCGTCAATGACTATTGTAATCTACTGTTTGATAAACCCAAAGACGGCAGTTTTGGGGATAAGAACTCACTATTTGAAAAAAACTGCTGGGAAAACTGGAATATAATATGGCAGAAATTGGGCATAGACCATTATCTAACACCATATACCAACATCACGTCTAAATGGGTGCATGATGTGGGTATAAAGGCTGATACTCTAAGCAATCTGGGAAAGCAAGGAATAGTTTACCTGTCAGATTTGTGGAGAGGGGAAGACTTTATGACCAAACAAGAATTAGAGGGCATTATAAAATGCAATATGGATAATTTTGATTACATTAAATTAAAAAGCTTCTGTACAAACAAAGCCAATGTAACCAGAATTAGGAGGGAAGTTGAAAATTGGGAAAGAATTTTTACAACCTCTGTCACTGATAAAGGACTCATTTCTAAAATATACAGAGAATTGAATCAAATCTATAAGAATACAAGTCATTCCCCAATTGATAAATAGTCAAAATATATGAACAGGCAGTTTACAGAGGAAGAAATTAAAGATATTTATAAGCATATGAAAAATGCTCTAAATCACTATTGATTAGAGAAATGCAAATCAAAACAACTCTGAGGTACCACATCTCACCAGTCAGATTGCCAAGATGACAAAACAGGAAAATGACAAATGCTGGAGAGGATGTGAGCAAATTGGAACACTAATGCATTGCTGATGGAGTTGTGAACTGATCCAACCATTCTGGAGAGCAAACTGGAATTATGCCCAAAGGGCCATAAATAATTTCATACCTTTGACCCAGCAATACCGCTTCTAGGGTTATATCCCAAAGTGATCATAGAAGTGGGAAAAAGACCCATATGTACAAAAATATTTATAGCAGCTCTTTTTGTGGTAGCAAAGAATTGGAAACTAATGGGTGTCCATCAATTGTGGAATGGCTGATCAAGTTGTGGTATATGCGTATTATGGAATACTATTGTGCAATAAGAAATGAGGAGCATATGGACTTCATATTTACCTGGAGAGGCTTATACGAACTGATGCTGAGTGAGAAGAATAGAATTGGGAGAAATTTGTACACAATTACAGTCACAACATATGTGTGCCAACAAACTTTGACAAACTAGACTCTTCTCAGCAATCTAGGGTCATAAGTCAACCCCAAGAGACTCATGATGGAGAGAGATGTTTACATCCAGAGAATGAGTTTGAACCTAGATTGAAGCAAACTACCTGCCCTTTTTCTTTTTCTTGTTTGGTTTTTTTCCTCTTTCCATTCTTCATTCCATCTGATACAGTCCTTCTTTATAACCTGACTAATGCCTAATGTGAAAGTATTTGCAGATACTATACTTGATTGTATGCTGCCATAGGGTGTTAGGGGGGAGGGACAGAAAATTTGAAACTCAAGAAATTGTGGTAAAGAATCTTATAAACTAAAAGTAAACAAATTAGTAAAGACCCAAAAAAAGTCCAAAAGGATTTTAAAAATCAAATAAGAAGTACAGAAGAAACATTGGGAAAAGAAATGAAAACAATGCAAGTGAATTATTTTTAAAAAAGAATTAACAGCTTGGTAAAGGAAGTGCGATAATGGAAAAGGAGGTCAAAAGTTTGCTGAAGCAGAGAACTCCTTAAAAATAGAATTGGTTAAAAGGAAAAGAAGCTACAAAGCCTAACTAAAGAATATGGTTGGTTAAAATTTATAATTTGCAAGTGGAAACTACGATGCCATGAAATATCAAGAAATAATAAGATCCAATCTAAAGTATGAAAAAAATAGAAGAAAAGGTAAAATATATCATTAGAAAAACACCTGAACTGAAAAATATGTCTAGAACAGATAATAAAAACTATTTGGGCTCCCTGCATATAATGATCACAAAAAGAGCCTAGACATCATATTTAAAGTTATTATAATGGAAAACTGTCTTAATAACTCAGAACCAGAGAGCAAAATAAAAATTAAAAGAATCTACTGATTACTTCTTTAAACAGATCTCAAAATAAAAATTTGTAGGATTATTATAGCCAAATTTCAGAGTTCTCAGGTCAAGGAGAAATACTACTAGCAGCCAGAAAGGAACAATTCAAATATCATGGTAATCAGGATTACATAGGATTTTGCAGCTTCTGCTATAAAAGATCCAAAAGCCTGGAATACAAGAGGTCCAAGGAGCTAGGAACACAACCAAGAATCACCTACCCACCAAATTTGAGGAAAATCCTTCAAGGGAAAAATGAATATTAAATGAATCAATGGACCTTTAAGTATTCCTGATGAAAAGACAATAGCTATATAATAATTTTGACTATCAACTATAAGACTCAAGAGAAGCATTAAAAGGTAAATAGGAAATTGGAATCAAATAGAATTTAATGAGGCTAAGTTGTATAAATTCTTATATGGTAAGATAACACTTGTATTCTTAAGAACTTTATCACAATCGGTGAAGTTAGAAGGAGTAGACATAAACACAGGGCATACATATAAGTTGAATTTGATGGGAAGATATTAAAAAATAATGGATAAAAAAGATTTCACTGAAAGAAGAGGGAAGGAAGAGGTAGAATGAGGTAAATTATCTCTCATTCAAAGGTACAAAAGACTTATTACATTGCAGAGAAAACAAGGTGGAGGTATCACTTGAACCTTATTCTCATCAGAATTGTCTCAAAGTGGAAATAACATAGATACAACACCCATTCCTATTAAAAACACTAGAATACAGATACAAAGTAAACAAGCACAAAAATACAAAATATAACACCCATTGCTATTAAAAAACACTAGAAAGCATAGGGATTTCCTTAAAATTATAAGTCTTTTCCACTTAAAACCATTAGTGAGCATTATATGTAATGGAGATAAGCTGGAAGCATTGTCAATAAGAAAAGGGATGAAGCAAAGATTACTATTATCATCACTATTATTCAATATTTTGTTAAAAATGTTAGTGTTAGCAAGAAGAGAAGAAAAAGAAATTAAAGAAATTAGAATGGGCCACAAGAAAACAAATCTAGCACTCTTTGCAGATAATATATACTTGGAGAATCACAGAAAATCAACTAAAAACTAATTTGAACAGGTTGCCACTTTAGTAAAGTTGCAGGATATGAAATTAACCCACATAAATCAACATAATTCATTCTATCTATCTATCTACCTATGTGTATATGCATATAACAAAGTCTAGCAGCAAGAAATGGAAAGTGAAATTCAATTTTTAAAAGTGTAGACAACATTAAATACTTGGGATTTTACCTGCCAAGACAAATCTAGAAACTTTATGAACATAGTGACAAAAAAACTTTTCACACAAATAAAGTCAGATATGACCAATTGGAAAAATATCAATTGCTCATGGGTTGGCCAAGCAAATACAATAAAATGACAATTTGACTTAAATTAATTTACTTATTTATTGCCGTAACAAACTAATGAAAATTATTTATATAGCTGAAACAAATTTTAAAAATCAGCTAGAAGAATAAAAGGTAAAGGGAATCAGTTGAAAAAAATGAAAAGGAAGGTGGTCTAGCCATTCTAGACCTCAAACTATATTATAAAGTGGTAATCATCAAAACAATCTGGTACTAAGAAATAGAATTATGGATGACTGGAAAAGTTGGGGTATACAATATATAACAGTAAATGACAATAGTTAACCTAGTGCCTGATAAATCCAAAGACCCAAGCTTTTGCTACAAGAACTCACTATTTGACAAAAATTGCTTGAAAAACTGGAAAACAGTATGACAGAAACTAAGTATAGACCAATATTTTATACCATATATCAAGATAAAGTCAAAATGGGTACCTGATTTAGCCACAAAGGGTGATACCATAAACAAATTAAAAGATCAAGGAATAGTTTACCTGTCACATCTATAGAGAAGGATAGAATTATGATGAAACAAAAGAGGATTACAAGACATAAGATGGATAATTTTGGTTATATTAAATTTAAAATGCGTTCCCCACAGAAAACCAATGCAACCTAGATTAGAAGTAAGTCTGAAATCTGGGAAAACATTTTACAGCAAGTATATCTTATAAAAACCTCATTTCTCAAATATATAGACAAGTGAGTCAAACTTATAGGAATACAAATCATGCATCAATTAATGTGATTAAAATATTAACAGGGAGTTTCAGATAAAGAATTCAAAGTTATCTATAATTACATAAAAAGATGCTTTAAATAATTATTGATTTGAGAAATGCAAATTTAAAAACTCTGAGGTACCACTTTACCAATCAGATTGACTAATATGACAGAAAAGGAAAATATAAATGTTAGATGGGATGTGGGAAAATTTGGACACTAAAGTGATGTTGGTGGAGTTGTGAACTGATCCAATAATTCTAGGGAGCAATTTGGAGCTATGCCTAAAGAGCATAAATCTGTGCATATTCTTTGTTCCAACAGTACCACTACTAGCTCTATATCATAAAGAGATTTTTAAAAAAAGAAGAAAAAAGACCTATACATACAAACATATTTATAGTAGCTCTTTTAGTGGTTTCAAAGAACTGGAAATTGAGGGGATGCCCTTCAAATGGCAATGGCTGAACAAGTTGCAATGTATGATTGTAATGGAATATATTTTGTTATAAGAAGGAACAAGCAGGATGCTTTCAGAAAAACCTGGAAAGACTTACATGATATGATACAAAGTGAAGTGAGCCAAACAAGGAGAATATTGTACATAATAACAGTAATATTGCAGGATAATCAACTACAAATGATTTAGCTATTCTCAGCAATTCAATGATACTAGACAATTTCAAAGGATCCATTATGAAAAATGCTCTCCTCCACAGGAAAAAAAAATGATGGAGTCTGAATGCTAATCAATGCATAGCAAATACACATACTTTAATTTTTGTTTGTTTTATAGTTAGTGGGTTTTTTTTGTATTTTTTTTTTTTGATCTTTTGTTTTTTTTTTTACCACAATATGACTACTATGGAAATAGGTCTTGCATGATTGCGTATGTATAACATATCAAATTGCTTGCTTTCCCAGGGCTGCAGGAAGGGAGGAATGAAGGGAGAGAATTTAGAACTCAATTTAAAAAAAACAAACACTAAAAAATATTTTTACATGTAATTTGGAAAAAAATAAAATATTTTTAAAAGAAAAACATATACTAGTATTACTGTTCTGCAGGCAGAAGGCAGGTAGAATGAAGGTGAAATACTTCTAACCTGCATGAGATGTATCATTAAGTGACAAGTGCAAATATTCAGTTCATTTATCCCTCATACCATGAATATCTATATCTAAAACTACAAAAGCAACACAGGATAATTAATTGAGAAGATGGAAAAAAGATCAATTTTAATGTGTTTTTATTTAAAAACAAATAAAGATAAAAGAAAAACATTTAAAATATAAAAGTAAGTTAGTAAGTCCTCATTCTCATATTTACAACAATTCATCCCCCATGCACCCCTGGAAGTTGAGGATTACTATACAAAGACATGGTAAAGCATGTGGGAATATCACAAAAGCTAAAGCCAGAAATGAGATGCAGTTTGTAAAGATCTACTGGGAAATATTTTTTCTCCTTTAAACTACATCAGTAACTAAAGAAAGACAAAGAAAAATGCTATCTCTTTATTAGATGGGGAGAAAAAGATGTAACAAGTGACACCAAAGGGAGATCACTTACAGTGCCTTTTTTAAAGATAAAAAGTCCTAGGTAATCCTAAAATTAATTTCACAAGCATTTCTATTCTCCTCCCCCCATTCTGACTATTAAGAAAACTATCACTCTACCCCAGATCAAGTAGTCATTCCAGGGTTGATAACCACAGCCCAATTGTTTTGTATGGACTATAGGTTAAGGGTGGGTGTGAAGCATATATCTTTAACATACATTATCAGTATTTGATGACCTATATTGTGGCTTATTCATGGCAAAATTTCCTTTAAATAGCTTGACAATTTTGGAAAGTGCCAAAAAGCAGTGAACGTAGGGTCAGAAGACCTAAATTCACATCCCAACTTTGGGACTAATTAGCTTTGTGATTCTGGGCAATTTACTCAATCTCAACCTACCACAATTTTCTTGTCTACAAAATGGCAGTGAGAGCAATTGTACTTGTTGGATGTAGAATCAGAACTATACACTGCAAATGACATATAGAGGATTTATGAGGAAAGTGCTTTAAGCAGGTGTGATATTACCGATTAAATGAAAAGTACATGTTTGCAGCAAAAGTCAATCTTAAATGTGCTCCAAAGAAGTATATAAGATCTTGAGGTTTTTCTGAGAGATAGAAGTGAGGTGAGAGTGAAATTCACATATGGGGAATAGCCATGAGGAAGGTATGGAGACAAGAAATGGAGTGTGGCATTCGAGGAGCATAAGGCAAGTTTGACTATGCCATGGAATATGTGTAATAATACTGGAAGAGTAGCTCAGACAAGATGGGAAGAGCTTTAGGTGCCAAATAAGAGCTTATTTTGCTCTTAGAAGTAATAAGGTGCCACTGGAGTTTGAGTAGGGAATTGACATGATCAGACCTGTGCTTGAGGAAAAATAAATTGAGGAAGGTAAGCTTTGACACAGGGAGGTCAGTTTCTAAATGGGAGGTGATGAGGAAGCATTCTTGGCAGTGAGTTGATGAAAAGAAGAGGATGGATATGAGATGTTTAGGTAAAAATGATAAGATTTGGCAACTGAGTTTATATAATTCATACATACATATTATATGTGTGTGTGTGTGTGTGTGTGTGTGTGTGTGTGTGTGTATGAGAGAGGAGTCCAGGAAGATGGTCACAAAACTAGGTGACTTGGAGATAAGTGTTGGCTCTCACCAGTAATAGAGAAGTTTGGGTTTGGGGAAAGATGAGTTCTGTTTGGGACATGTTGAGTTTAAGACTCATTGTTGGTGATGTGGGGGCTAGAACACAGGAGAGTAAGTAGAGGGGATAGATAGGTAGATAGAGAGACCGACAGACAAATGGACAGACAGACAGACGGACAGATAGAGGGATGGATGATTGGATAGACAGACAGACAGACAGACCTGGGGAATCCTCTGCATAGAGAGAACAATTAAACCTAAGGGAACTAATGAGGTCACCAAGTGAGCTAGTATAGAGAGAGGGGGGAGATGGCACAGGACAGAACGTTGAGAGCACCTGCAATTAAAATGTGAAATGTTGAGGAGTCAGCCAATAAGGTCAGAGAATGAAAGGAGAGCAGCTTCCCAGAGTACACAGGGGAGCTTACCGTACAGCTAGTCAACTATGTCAGATGTTGCAGGGGTCAAGAGTGAGAACTGAGAAAGGACCATTTGATTTGGCAATTGAGAAGTCCTTAATAATTTTGGGGAGTTGTCTTGGTTGAGTGATGGCATTGGAATCCAATTTCCAAAGGACTGAAAAGTGAGAGGAAAGAGTGAAGGAAGGGAATGTAGGCAGCATCACAGAAGAATTTGAAAACACATCTTCCTCATTTAAAATACAAAATAGACTGTTAGATGCTGTCTCTTTGTGGGATGCAGTAAATAATGCATCTCCTACAGTGTGGAACTAAAAGAAAATTACTCTTATTTCCCACATTTCAAGCATGAAAACTAAAGTGCCTAGCAATCCCATTGCTTCTGTTCTCATACCTCTGATGCTTGGAGCCTTTGTTCATTTGATTGCAGAGTGGATATGGAAGAGCAGCAAACAGTGAAGAACTAGAAATAGGTGAAAAAAACAATCAGAAAGGGTGATTGCCAAAGCAGAAAGAGGCATGCTTTGTGATTAGGAAAAATAGTAGTAACTTGAAAAAATTATATCATTCCATGGGACCAGATGTAATGACTTTTGTCTCTTTTCCTTTCTGTAAGTAATTTAATAGCTCCAGAAAATTTGATGAAGTTTCACAATGACTTCTAGTATTTTAATATTAGAATTTAAAGGTTAATTTTACTACAGTATTACATGGAGAAGCATATCAGCTGACAAGCATTTTATTGAGAGGATCCTGTACATTCCTAAGACCTGTCATTTCACATCACCAGGCTGTGCTATAGGCTTTGGGTACAGATAGATAGCTATGAGTTCATTGCATTACAATCTCTTAAACTTTTTTTTGAAGGGAGGAAGGCAAGATAATTGGGGTTAAGTGACTTGCCCAAGGTCACACAGCTAGTTAAATGTCAAGTACCTGAGGCCACATTTTAACTCAGGCCTTCCTGATTTCAGGGCTGGTGCTCTATTCACTGCACCATGTTATAAACATTCACTGTGCTCTGTCTAGGAATAAATCATGCTTTTTGGAGATCCAGGAAGGTTTTCACTATCTTTATTTTACATTTATTCTGTAACAAATAAATGAGTAGCCTCATAAAAAGACCACAAAGGATCAGACAAAGGCAAGCCCTTTTTATACTCTTTCCATTTGAATTTCCCTCCATGTTCCTCCCTTAAAAGTTGGGATTGGTTCCAGCTCTTCTGGGTTACAACTTTCCTGACCTGTCCATTAAGCATACCTGTTAATGAAAAGTTGGTGACCATCCCCCAACCCTAGTCAGTCTGAGCAAGCTTAGGTCAGGCGCCTTTATGGATTTCTTCCAACTGTAAGATTAAATGGAGTGTTCTGCCCCTACTCTCATTTACGCCTTCCTGCATTAACACTCATTGTTCCTATAGAATCTTGTGGAAAACAAAATTCCAGCATTTCTTACAGCCACCTAGCTGCCCCTTAAACTTTTTTAAAGATTTATTTAAAGATGAACAAATATTGCCTTCTTACAAGTAAGCCCTTTTACCTGATGCCGCAACCAAAGTTAGGTTGTGATAATTTTTGTTTTAAAATTACTTTGGAAATGCATTGGGCTCATTCAGTGGGTATGGAGGGCATTTCAGATAGCTTTAATTGCTGGTGATATCATTCTGCTTTGAGATTTTTTTAGCTGGAAAATTTTATTGAATATTAGAATATTTTTACCATTAAAAAACATTTTCAAAATCTAATGTGTTTCTAAGAAAAGGTAGAACTTTCAAGAAAGTTCCTTAAGAGATGCCCTTGGGAGGCAGAGTCAAGATGGCTGAGTATAAGCAGGACTTCTCGGCTGTTCTGGCTTCCACCTTCACCAATTCTTGTAAAAGGGGGACTCTAAACAAACTTTGGAGCTGCAGAACCCACAAAATGACAAAGAGAAGCTAACCTCCCACTGAGGACAGCCTGGCAGCCCAGCAGGAATCGGCCAGCTCAGTACTCTGGGAGCCAAGCCCATCCCCAAGCCAAGGCTTTAGCCCCAGGGCAGGCCTGACCAGCTGCTGGCTGGAGGGACTCCAGATCAGCAGCAGCAGTAAATTTCCAGATTTATCAACACATAGATGTGAAGGACAAAGTGAGAGGTCAGTGCAGTCTGGACTTTGGGACCCATTAAGTGGGAGTGCATGGCTTTTTCCCCCAGGGCGAGAAGCCACTGAGACTCTAACAAAGCCAGCCAGTGCCACTTGGCAGCTTCAGCACCTGGCCTACAGAGTATAGGAGGACCAAGCACCAGTCTGAGGAGAAATCACTTTTGCTTTAACCTTCTTGGATCTGGATTGCAATCTAGGGTTGAGGTCCTGGGGTGTGTGTCCAGCATACCAGAGTGTGTGGAGACCTCAGAGAGGGCAACCATCCAATACCTCCAACAGCTGAGAAAACCCCAGTGATTGGGATGAAAGCTCCCCTGTCTGGTGGCAGAGTCCTATGTGGCAAAAACCCCAGGGGTCAAGTGACTGAGGGGTAACATGACCAGGCAAAGAAAACAAAGCAGACAGAAGATTCCAACATTAGACTCTTATTTGGGGGACAAAAAGGAGCAAAGTGTGGAACAGGAGGAAGACAGTGAAGTCAGAACTCCAGCACCAAAAGTTTCAAAGGAAAATATGAGCTGGTTACAGGCCATAGAAGACCTTAAGAAGCAGATAAGAAAAGTGGAGGAAAAATTGGGAAGAAAAATGAGAACAATGCAACAAAATTAACAAATGAGAGTCAACAGCTTGACTGAGGAAAATCAAACCCTAAAAAATAGACGAACTCAAATGGCAAAAGAGGCTCAAAAAGGCAATGAGGAGAAGAATGCCTTAAAAAGGCGAATTTGACAGATGGAAAAAGAATCTCAAAAGCTCAATGAGGAAAATCATTGCTTCAGAATTAGATTGGAGCAAATGGAAGCTAATGAATTTATGAGAAATCAAGATGCTGTTAAACAGATCCAAACAAATGAAAGAATAGAAGGCAATGTGAAATATCTCATGGGAAAAACCACTGACCTAGAAAATAGATCCAGGAGAGATAATTTAAAAATTATTGGACTACCTGAAAACTATGATCAAAGTAGAAACCTAGAAATCATCCTCCAGGAAGTTCTCCAAGAAAACTGCCCTGATGTTTTAGAACCAGAGGGCAAAACAGAGGTTGAAAAAATACACCGATCACCTCCTGAAAAAGATCCCAAAAAGAAAACTCCTAGGAATATTATAGCCAGGTTCCAGAATTCCCAGATTAAGGAGAGAATATTACAAGCAGCCAGGAAGAAACCATTTGAATATTGTGGAAACACAATCAGGATAACCCAGGATCTGGCAGCTTCTATACTGAGGGATCGAAGGGCTTGGAATATGATATTCAGGAGGTCAAAGGAGCTGGGATTAAAACCAAGAGTCACCTACCCAGCAAAACTGAGTATCATATTTCAGGGGAAAATATGTTCATTCAGTGGAATAGAGGACTTTCAAGCATTCTTGCTGAAAAAAAGAGTTGAATAGAAAATTTGACAATCAGATACAAGAAGCAAGAGAAGCATGAGAAGGTAACAGGGAAAAGAAATCATAAGGATCTTATCAAAGTTGAACTATTAACATTCCTACATGGAAAAACAATAATTGTAACTTATGAAACTTTTCTCAGTAGTTGAAGGGAAAAGAAATATATATATATATATGTCTATTGGAGGGTATATGGGCATATGAATATATATGTGAAGGCATGTATATATGTTTACAAGTATACATATGTAAAGGGCACAGGACCAATTTAATAGAAAGGGATGATACTTAAAAGGCGAAATATAATTTAAAGGTGGAATATAATGAGAGGAGATGGGGAAAGACAGAATGGGGTAAACTATCTCATATAGAAGAGGCAAGGGAAAAGGGTTACAATGGAGGGGAAGAATAGGAAGACAAAAGGTAATGGGTCAACCTTATTCCCATTGAATTTGGCTTGAGGAGGGAATGAAATACATACTAAATAGGGTATCTCACCCTCCAGGAGAGTAGGGAAGAAGGGGACGAGAGGGGAGATGATGCAAGGGAGGGCAGGCTGGGGGGAGGGAAGTTGGAAGCCCCCATTTTTGAAAAGAGACAGGATCAAAGTAGAGAATAGAACAAGTGGGAGGTGGGATAGGATGGGGGGGGGAAATATAGCCAGTCTTTTACAATATATCTACTATATTATTGTTTTGCATTAGCCACTCATGTATATATACTATACTATACTGAGCTGCTTATCTTCCCAGTAAGGGTGGGTGACAAGTGAGGAAGGGAATGAATATGGAATTCAAAGTGTTAAAATAAAATATTTAAATATATATGTATATATATACTATTATTAATACTATTTTACATGTAATTGGGAAATAAGATATACAGGCACTGGGACATAGAGATCCACTGGAAAAGTCAAAAGGGGTATGGGAGAAAATATTGGAGAGCGCAGATTGGAGGAGGGGATATCCTGTGGGAATGCTATTTTGGGGCAGTGTGTAGGGGAAAAATGGGGAGAAAATTTGTAACTCAAAATCTGGCGGAAATGAGTGATGTAAATCAGAAGTTAATGAAGTATTTGAAAAAGGAAAAATAAATATAAAAAAATAAAAAAGACATGCTCTTAATAACATTATATTGCAAAATCACTAGAGAAGACTATTTTGAATTGGTCACTACAGGAAAGTATATGATAAAGAGAGACATTGACATAAGGTAGACTTCTGTAGAAATAAAAGAATGCTATCTAATTAACCAAAGCCTCAAACTTTCAAGTAAAACCAAAGTTTTAATGGAAACGGGTTTGAGTTGCTTGCTTAATGGTTTTAAAAATTAATTTTATTGATATTTTTAAATTTTACCTCAATTTGCCTAAATTTGCCTCTGTAGTCTTCTACCTTGAGTCATTCGATTTGGGGGAAACATTTTAAAAGAAAAAAGTGAAAAAAGGAGAAAAAAATCAGAAAAAAACTATCAATATTTTGAAAAAGTCTGACAATATATGCAAACACTTGTGCACAAGTGTATATGTGTTTTGAGGCTATTTTGGTTCTTTGTAATTTTGCAACATTATTTGTGTTGGTTCTTTATATTTGAATTTTTGTAATTATTCTGTATATTGTTTGGGGGCTTTATTTGCTTCACTTTCTATAAATTAAGGTAAAGCTATACTCTCAAAATGTATATAAGATAGAAATGTCTAGGGAGGAAAGAGCTGGACAAAGAAAATATCACTCACACACACACACACACACACACACACACACACACACACACACACTAAAAGATATCTTAGTAGCCAGAAAACAAATGTTACTGACATGGGGGTTATTTCAGTTTCCTATATCCAGAGTTGTTTTGTTTCAAGAAGCTGGGACAATTTACTTTTGTCCTGTAGCTTTCATTTTGATTTCTTGAATTATAGCTCTGAAAAGATAGGGTTTTTAAAAGCCCATTGGGTTTAAATGGAGCTACTCAACTCCACCTTAAAACTCAAACCACTCTGACTTTCATTGAATGACCAATAATGGCCCCAATCTAAGCTTCTCTGGCTGCTTGTTTAGTTTTTTGATGACTTAGAATGAGTGTACAAAGCAATTGTTTTCTGTTAAACCCAGAATTTCTCAGGATCTCCCCCTCCAAGATTGATGTCTTTGTGATGATAAATTGAGCCATCCTTTGTCTCAACTCTTAACACAGTCTTAAGTCCTTAAATGGGCACAAGAAACTGACATTTAGGAATAACTTTACTTTAAAAAGACTAAGGTCAACTGTTGCTTCCTGGGCCACTACCAGTTTTGTTTTGTTTTTTTTTTAACTCGGTTTTGCTACTAGACTTTAATTGCTCTTGAGGAGATAGTGAGGCTGACAACTTTTCTCATCTATGCCGCACTCATATCCAAATCATGTGCAAGTCAAGACATTACCCTTAGGAAGTTCATTTGTCCTTTTCTAGAATGAAAGATCAACAACAAGAAGTGCTTTCTAATGATTCATTCAAACTTGATAATTCTGGGAGTTAGGTGCCATTTTTATCCCCATTATACAGATGAGGAAATTGAATTTGTGAGGGCAAAGATACACTCAACTCAACTGAAAGGGAGGGTAAAATTGAAAGGAAAATATGACATACAGTTACAATAGCTCCAAACTGACATGAAAAAAGGCTATTGGTGGTAGAAAATGGGAAAGTCTGTGTGTCTGTATGTGTCTCTGTGTAGACATAAATAACTCCCTTTTGTACAGAAGTTTAAAGCAATCTCCATAAAAACACAAAAAAGCGTCTAGAGCCATCATAGCCAGCAAAATTTCCTTTCCAAAATAGAGAAATGCAGCCATTATGTTCAATTATTGTTTAGAATATAAACTCATTTGAAAATAGGATATAGTAGGACAACAAGCAAGAAACAAAAATGGACTGAATCTGTGAAAATATCTATAGCCAACTATTTAATCATCAATGCAGTAGAATTGGGGTGGCCAGGTGGCACAGTGAATAGAGCACTGTCTCTGGAGTCAGGAGGACCTGAGTTCAAATCGGCCTCAGAAACTTAACACAAAAAACTAGCCTTGTGACCTTTGGCAAGTCACTTAACTCCAATTGCCCTCCAAAAAGCAAAAAAAAAAAAAAGTCAATGCAGTAGAATCATCATATTTGCTCTCTAATACCTCATTTGCAACTTTGCTTTATAGGGAAGGTAAAAAAGGAAGATGGAAAGCATAGATGGATCACACCCTGTTCACTCAACTAAATTCTTTTGAATGACAAAATCATAAAAGCATTTACAATTTGCAAGATATTTATCAGTGACATTGATATTTATCATTTCAGCAGTCATCACTCTCCTTCCAAGTAAAAAATGTTGACTCCCTGAATCTTCTTTTTATTTTAGAGATTGTTAGGAAAGTCTCTGAGAAAATAAAAGGGATAATTTACATGACCTGGCCCAGCAACCATGAAAAAGATGTTGAAGCATAAAGGTAAATGGAAAAGAATGTGACTCATCTTTTCATGTTGCTAAGTGAAAAATGCTGATGGAGGTAGGTCATCCAAATGAGAATGGTGAAAGACAACTATACTTACTAGTTGTGTGAATTGTGGCAAGTCACTTAACCTCTGTTTACCTCAGTTTCATCATCTGTAAAATGGAGAAAATAATAACACCTTCTTCCCAGGATTAGTGTGAGATAATAACAAAATATCAAATATGACAATAATTTTAAAGTACTTAGCACTCTGTCTGGCGCACAAGTGATATATAAATATTACTCATTACATATTCATATCTGTGGTCAAAATGAGACTTTATAGGTTGAGGCTTTTAAACTCATTGTGAAAGAACAAAAGCAAATAGCTTGCGCACACTGTCATTTGCTCCTGATTCTCCTAGAATAATGAAATCCAAATTGTTAGAAGATCCATCTACTGCTAAGTAACACTTCCTTTTTGCAGCATAGAATCTTAAATTTGGGGCATGAAGATTCCACAAGTCAACAATAATATGGTTCAATAATCTATATGACTCTTTATAGTCTATGAAGAAGCCATCGTTTCATGTTAAGAAATGGTCCTAGGGGTAGCCAGGTGGCTCAGTGAGTAAGAGCATCGGCTCCAGTGTTGGGACAACCTGGATCAAATCTGGGCTTGGATACTTAGCACCACACCCAGAAAATAACTGGCTGTGTAACCTTGAGCAAGTTACTTAACCCCGATTGCTTAAAAAAAAAAAAAAAGAAATGGTCCTGATTTCAAATCTTTTCTCAAGCACTATCTTCATATTCAGGTGTTTATTTTTCAAATCCACTTTGTTCTTTTGAAATCATTACCCCCCCCTTTTTTGAGGGTAATTGGGGTTTAGTAACTTGCCCAAGGTCACATGGCTAGTTTTTTTTGTGTTAAGTGTCTGGGGATGAATCCGAACTCAGGTCCTCCTGACTCTACTGGCACTCTACTCACTGCACCACCTAGCCACCCCTGAAGTCATTACTCTTAACAAGCAGTAGTATGAAAATACCACCTTGCCCCTGTGGTTTTCATCATTTTCCCCCAATAATTTCATTCTCTTAGCAAAATTTTCTACCACAGATTCCTATTAACATTTTTTGTTTCCACATGAATCTTTCCTTTGCATCACGGATATATGCCCTGGAAAGACAATAGATCATAGATTCGTGGATTTAGAACTAACAGGAACCTGAAAGATCTCTAGTATGAACCTTCATCTTATAGCTAAGGAAACTAACCAGAAAAGCCAAGTGACTTTACCAGGGTCACATAGCTCACAAGTGACATAGCTCACTAGAGGCAGAGCTAGAGCTAGGATTACAATTGCTGTTCTCTCGTTGAGTGTGAAAAAATTCACTTAGACTTCTCTTTTAACCATTGGGAGTTTTATTAGCATAAAAATACACAAACCTTTTACTGTATCCATGGGGCTGAGTAAAAGGTACTGCAATGGGGGGGAGGGCAGGGGCGGGGGCAGGACTATAGTTATATAGATAGAAAGCTATACAACTTGTTCAATGATGATGTAGATTTAGGGTTTTATGGTAGTGAAAGATTAAAGACAAGAAAAGGGGCACAGGAGAAATTTTATGACACAGGATGAGGGAGAAAAGGAATATTATGGTACAGGATGGGGAGACACAGGATAAGGGAGATAAAAATAATTCTTTTGTTACAGGTTAAGAAGTTTTATAGTATTTCAAGATAAGGGGGAAAGGACTTTAGGATACTCCCAAGTTACAGGATGAGTTACAGCATGAGCCACTCCCCAGCAGGGGCCTCACAAACTATTGGAAAAGCAACCCTTAATATTTTTCCTAACCCCTAGGGTATCATTTGTATCCACATCACTCTGACTCCTAATCGAGTACTCTTTCCACTAAACAGTGCTATTATAAACGGGCCTCTACTTTATTTAAATCATATGGGCAAATAGGCATGTCAATAACCCACACCAAGGAGTAACTCAACCATCATTACTCCTCTTTTCTCCTATAGCCATCACAAGAAGCCTGCTCTTTTCTGAGATCACAGCAGCTGCCTCATGAGTTCAAGGAGCTTGAATTATCCAACGCTTTCCCCCCTTCCTCCTCTATATCTACTTTTGACACTCCTGCCCCAAGTAAGGCTTTAGATGCTTCTAAATCTTAGCTTCTTTAGATACTTTTCATCTTTGTTTTCTCCTTCATGTTCTTCCATTCCTGGTAGCTCTATGGTCAATGTGAATTCATAATTTTAATTCAAAGGAATTTCCAGAACATCAGACAAAACCAAATTGCAAAGCTAATTACATTTTTTTTGTTACTATAACAACTTTTGATTCTACTTTCTCTTACTAAAAAAAAAATAAATGCCAGGGAGTCAAACAAAATACTATGTTTTCTAGTGGAGAAAAAAAGGGAATATTAAGGAGATGTCAGCAGGAGGTATAGATTTCTTTATTCAATGAATAAATAATTTCATTAAAAAGCATTTACTCAATAATTACTCTGGAGTATACAAAGCATTGTGCTAAAAACTTGGACCACAAATAGAAAAATAAGATATTCCTTGCTTTCAAGAAGCTCATGTTGTAATAAAAAGAAAATTATAATAGGAGGCTTTACCTTCAGAGTTGAGAGCAAGGCCTAATGATGTTCAAAGTACAATAGCAAATCAGATGATAGCACATCTTTTTTGTCACTTCCATTGATAAACTCTATATTAATATTGAAAGTTATATTGAGGGAGTAGAAACAGGACCTCCAAGAGGCTCTGGCTTCCACCTTCCCCAATCAATGTAAAAAGGGGACTCTGAACAAACTTTGGAGCTGCAGAACCCACAAAATGACACAGAGAAGCTAACCTCCCACTGAGGACAGCCTGGCACACTGGTAGAAATCGGCCAGCACAGTGCTCTGGGAGCCAAGCCCAGGCCCGTGTGAACCTGAGGTTTTAGCCCCAGGGTGGGTCCGACCAGCCTCCAGCAGTAGGGACTCCAGATCAGCAGCAGCTGTGGCCATTTCCAGAATTATCAACACATAGATAGGAAGGACAAAGTGAGAGGTCAGTGCAGTCTGGAATTTGGGAGCCAGTAAGTGGGAGTACATTGGCTTTTGTCCTGGGGTGAGAAGCCTCTGAGACGCCTGGCATAGGCAGCACCATGTGGCAGCTTCAGCTCCTGGACTGCAGAGTGTAGGGGGAACAAGTGACCAGTCTGAGGGGTAATCGCTCTTGCTTTAACCTTCTTGGATCTGGATTTCAGTCTAGGGTGGGGGTCCTGGGGTGTGTATCCAGCTTGCCAGAGTGTGTGGAGGCCTCAGAGAGGGCACCCATCTAATGCCTCTGGCAGCTGAGGAAACCCCAGTGTTTGTGACAAAAGCTCCCCTGTCTGGTGGCAGAGTCCTACTGTGGGAAAAAGCCCAGGGGTCAAGTGACTGAGGGGCAATATGACCAGTCAAAGGAAACAAAACATACAGAAGATTCCAACATTCGACTCCTATTTTGGGGACAAAAAGGAGCAAAGCATGGAACAGGAGAAAGACAGTGAAGTCAGAACTCTTGCACCAAAAGTTTCAAAGGAAAATATGAGCTGGTTACAGGTCATAGAGGACTTTAAGAAGCGGATAAGAGAAGTAAAGGAAAAATTGGGAAGAGAATGATGCAAGAAAATTACAAAATGAGAGTCAACAGCCTGACTGAGGAAAATCACACCTTGAAAAACAGACTAACTCAATTGGCAAAAAAGGCTCAAAAAAGCAATGAGGAGAAGAATGCCTTAAAAAGCTGAATTTGCCAGATGGAAAAAGAATCTCAAAAGCTCACTGAGGAGAACCATTGCTTCAAAATTTAATAGGAAGGGATGATACTTAAAAGGTGAAATTAAGAGGTGAGAGAGGAATATAATGAGAGGAGATGGGGAGAAACAGAATGGGGTTAACTATCTCATACAGAAGAGGCAAGGGAAAATGGTTACAATGGAGGGGAAGGATAGAAAGGCAAAAGGGAATGGGTTAACCTTACTCTCATTGAATTTGGCTTGAGGAGGGTGAGATACCCTATTTAGTGTGTATTTCATTCCCTCCTCAAGCCAAATTCAATGA
>NW_027185761.1:767345-794317 GCF_028583685.1 Petaurus breviceps papuanus | reverse complement strand
TATTAATACAATTTTACATGTAATTGGGAAATAAGATATACTGGCACTGTGGCATAAAGATCCACCATGCCCTGCTGGAAAAGTCAAAAGGGGTATGGGAGAAAATATGGTAGAGAACAAATTGGAGGAGGGGATATCCTATGGGACTGCTATTTTGTGGTGGTGGGTAGGGGAAAAATGGGGAGAAAATTTATAACTCAAAATCTGGAGGAAATGAATGAAGAAAATCAGAAGTTAATGAAGCATTTGTAAAAAGAAAAAAGTTATATTGAATCATTTTACAGAGGCAACAAGTTTAGTGATTGAGAATATCCTTTCTAGGTCTTCAGCTATTGACTAATGAAGAAAGACAGGGAATGAAGTAGTTACAGAACAATTGTTAGGTTGTGTCTCCATACTGTTTTTGTTTCCCTGGACCATGACTTATGGGAGGAAACTGAAAACAAGGTTGGTGGTCTGAGGGTGGAAGGGGGGCATTGTTATTCTTGGATTTAATAGATTAATAGTTCATCAATGCCTTATTATTATTATTGTTGTTGTTGTTGTTGTTGTTGTTTTTGGAGGGGGCAAGGCAGCGCAATTGGGTTTAAGTGGCTTGCCCAAGGTAACACAGCTAGTAAGTGATGTGTCTAAGGCTGGATTTGAACTGAGGTCCTCCTGATTTCAGGAGCGGTGCTCTGTTCACTGAGCCACCTAGCCGCCCTTTTTTATTATTTACAGCACTAACTGTAGAACAAAAATACATAGGTAGCATTATTTTCCACTACCAATGAGTTCAGGGATCTTTGACCTACTGTGTTTACGATGGAATCCCAATTGTCTTTGCCCCATAAAACTCAGAACTTCAGAGCTCAAGTGATTGATTAAACTCAACATCCCCAGTAGCAGGAATTACAAGTGTGAACCACCATGGATGGTCATTTTATGAGACAGAAGAATATAGTGAAGACATTTCAAGATTTGGAGTCAGACAGAGCACCTGAGTTATTATCATCAGCTTTTTTTATTTGCCACCACTGTGACAGGTACTATCTCTTTGGGACTCAGTCTCCTCAACTAAATAAAAAGGCTTGGAATAAGTGAGCTCTTTTATTTCAGCTCTTTGAGCTCCTTTCAACTTATTTTTCTAATACCAAAGTAACTGAAAAATCCCAAGAACTAATCTTTTTCATTGGGAATTATTTCATTAATAATCCCAAGTATATCTTTTTCATATCACTGAAGCAGAAAGATGTTATTTATCCAGGGGCTGGAGGTCAAGTGGAGGATGTAAATACTTTACCCAAATGGTATTTTGGAATTATAGATTTAGATCTGGAAGAGAAAGTCAGTCAAGAATCAGCAAATCTGAGGTACACAGAAATCTTTGGAGAGATTCTCAAGCATCCTGTTGGGAAATCTGCTTCCATTATACTGAAATACTGATTTAAAGTAAATGTTTCAGTTGGGTCAGACAAACACTAATTTTGCATAAAGAAACTCTGGGCCACTGCTCATGTGCACAAAGGCATTCCTCGCTGAAACATATTAGTATTGCTATATAAATATAGTTTTTATTGAAGGACTTACACGAATCCTTCAACCAACAATCCTAGAAACCTTGGCAGCTAAGCTTATCTCAAAAAGTTGTTACCAAAAAAAAGTGCAATGAAACATAAAAAGCCAGAAAATTGTGAGATGTTCTCTTCTTTCCCTTCAACTCACTACTCATTACTAGTGTTACAAAGACAAAAAGGAAACAAGCACTTCCCTCAAAGAACTCACATACTTTTAGGTAGGTGATATGCCACTTACACAGATAATTAAATATGATGTAATTTGAGGAGAAGGAAAGCATTAACAACTACAGGGATAAGGAAAACCTTCCAGAAGAGGATGATAACTGGATTGAGTCTTGAATGAAGCTAAGAGCAAGAGATAAGGAGAGAGCATACTCAAGGTATGGGAAACATCCTGAAAAATAGCATGAAGTGGGTCATGGAATATCAAATATGTGCTACAAGTCATCCAGTTTGGCATAATTAGTCAAACAGTCAAAAAGCATTTATTAAACACCTTATGTCCCAGGCACTGTGATAAGCACTAAGACTACAAAAAGAGGTAAAAGATAACCTTTGCCCTCAAGGAGCACAGAGGGAAGGCACTATAATAGAATTCAGAGAAAAGGACTCCTATAGAATAATGGATTTTAGTTGGGACTTAAAAAAATCCAGGGAAGTCAGCAGGTGGAGATGAAGAGGGAAAATATTCCAGTCATGGGGGACAGCCAGAGAGGGGGAAAATGTAACCAACAGATGAAAGTCTTATTCATGGAACAGCAAGGTCAGTGTCACTAGATCAAAGAGCACATGGTAGGGATTAAGGTGTAAGAAGACTCTGAAGGTTATAAGAATAGGTTATGAGTGATTGAAATATCAATCAGCAGATTTTGTATTTGATCCTGGAGATTAAATCTAGGGAGCCACTGATGTTTATTGAGTTGGGATGGAGGAATATAAGATGGTCAGACCTACACTTAGGGAAAATCACTTCGGTGGTTGAATGAAGAACATATTGTAGTGGGGTGAGACTTTTGGGAATCAGATTCTTATCAGCATACAACAGTCCAAGTTTGAGGTGATAACGGTCTGAAAAACTATGGTAGCAATATAAGAAGAGAGAAGGGACATATTTGAAAGATGCTGCAAAGATGAAATCAACAAGCCTTAGCCACACATTAGATATGGGGAGTGAGAAATAATGAGAAGAGGGTGGCTAGGTGGTGCAGTAAATAAAGCACCAGCCTTGGAATCAGGAGGACTTGAGTTCAAATCTGGCCTCAGACACTTAACACAAAAACTAGCCCTGTGACCTTGGGCAAGTCCCTTATCCCCAATTGCCCTCAAAAAAAGGAAAAAAATAATAATAATGAGAAGTTTAGGATTGTTAAGTTGTTAAAGATTGTTAAAGAAGTTAAAGTTGTTAGTCTAGGGAACTGAAAAAAATGGTACCCTGAATAGTAATAAGGAACTTTGGAAGGGGGGAACATTTAAGGTAAAAGATAATGAGCTCAGTTTCAAAAATGCTGATTTTAAGAGACATACATTCTAGATGTCCAAAAGGCAAATGGAAATATGAGACTAGGGGTCAGTAGAGAGGTTAGGGCATGACATGTAGTTTGAGAATCATTAGCATAAAGATGTTAATTTAGTTCTTAGGAGCTGATGGAATCACTCAAGTAATATAGGAAGAAAACAAAAAGGAGCACAAGATAGAGCTTTGTGGGACACCTACAATTGTAGGGTGTGATCTACATGAGGATCCAGCAAAGGAGACTGAGAAGAAATAATCTGATAGGTAGAAAGAGAACCAGAAGAGAGTTGTGTCTTAAATACTTAGGGAGAAAAGAGTATTGAAATGAGGATGATCAATAGTAGCAAAAGCCAAAAAGAGTTCAAGAAAAAAAGGAAATTCAGAAAAGATAATTGGATTTTGCAATTATGAGATCATTCATATCTTTGGAGAGAGTGCTTTTGGTGAAATGATGAGGTCAGAAACTGAATTGTTTGAGAGTAAGAGAGTAAGAGAAAAGGAAGTGGAAATTTAGCCCCAATGAGCAGAAGAGAGCTAGAAAAATAGCAGAGTTGGAAGGATCTAGTGGAGGTTTTTTTTTTTTGCTTTTTGGAGGGTGAAGGTAGGGCAATTGTGGTTAAATGACTTGCCCAAGGTCACAAGGCTAGTTTTGTGTTAAGTGTCAGAGGCTGGATTTGAACTCAGGTTCTCCTGACTCCAGAGTTGGTGCTCTATTCTCTGAGTCACCTAACCGCACCCTAGTGAAGGATTTTTGAGGATGGAGGAGCCATGAGTATGCTTGCAGACTTTAGGAATGGAGTAAATAGATAGAAAATGAAGATAAGTGATAGAGTAGAGATGACAGAGAAGTCGTCTGTTGTAGGAGATGTGAAAAAATGGTATTACTTGTGCAGAGAGGGATATGCCCTGGTCACAAGATCCACTAAAGGAGAAGATAGTAGTGAAGAAGAGGTAAAAATCTGATTGGGTGGAGGATGTGGATTGCACACACCACAAAGGAGAAGTTTCTGACTAATGAAAGTAGGGGAAGAAGTTGGAAGGGGCAAGAGGGAGAAAACAATCCACTTCCTCTATCTTGACCAGTGAGATAAGGGAAATGAGTGAAAGTTCAGTCAGTATTACAAAGGGTATTTGAGGAAGTTGTGTTATCAGAAGGGAATCAATCACGTTTCTATTATTGCTAGAAGATATAAAAAGTAGGAGAGGAAAAGATTTAAGATGAAAGCAAGAGGGTGCAGTGGAAGGACTGAGTAATATTTGGTTGGGAATTTGGGAAGGGTGGAAGGTGATGAGAATAAGGAATTAGTTCATGGAGGATGGGATTATTAGATAATGACCTGAAAGGTTGAGAAACATGAGGGTATATAAGGTATGGGCAGATGTGAGTCAGTTAATCATTGAATGGAAAGCATCACTCTACTCTTCAGAGGAAGCTAGAGAATATGCACAGCACAAAATGAAAAAATGTGTGGTCAGATGAGAGGTTCCACTTCATTACTGCTTTTCACTTGAAAAGTTGAAGACTACGCAGTAGATGTTGTGGCGGTTATTCCTCTTCTCATCTGGAGGTTCTCCTCATCGTGGGAAGCTTATGGGAGATTAGGAGTGGTGGAAGTAGCAAGAGGTAGAAATTGATTTACCTTCTTCCCTTCCCTTATAGCACAAAGGCTATAAAAGAGAATAATGCTATTAAGTGGAAAAATGGGAAATAAGTCCAAAAATATTGGAAGTATTGAGACTCTAATGAATTAAATATCTAGTTGTCTCCTCTTCTTTCTCATCTTCATCAATTTATAGTTTAAGAACTATTATTTGATGGGAATGTTTACACCTCCATTCACAACAATCATAACCATTCTCTAATTTAGAGGTCTTTGTAGGTGCTATAAATTAAATATTCAATATTATATTACTGACTTGGCAATGAAGTGCTAGCTTAGATAGGCTGCATCCCCTATAAAAAGCAGTAATTCTATTACTAGGCTGTCCTCAAAGACTGCCAGCTTGGTAGGACCTTCCAGAGCTTTTAAGTCTCTAGTAGATTTTGAAAATCCAAAGTAAATTGTCGTATTTGAGAATCGAAGGTAACTTCCATAATACTGAAGAGTGAGACTTTAGAGAAAGTTATCATTGCCAGCTTAGTTACTGTTGTCATTGTTATTTAACAATTGATGTCAGATTTGGTCCTCTTATGTACTGCTAAACCAATCCTAGGACAAGAGAGTAAAAACACATGACATCTGATGTTTTCATCTCACCCCTTTGATACTACATAGTTTTGCCATTGTTCTTGCTTTAGTTTTCTGGACTAGATTTCCCAATAACCGAATTTTTGCCTCTCTCCAGGGACTTCTTTTTGATGCTGGGTTTTCCAGTGTCTTGATTCCTAAAACCTGCCACATATCACAAAACCTTCTAGTTTTAAACTCTGCCAAATTACTAACATTTTGACCTGTACTGATTATCTGAGCTCTATCTGTTTGCTGTGACATTTTGGGTCTTGCATTCTGTATAGATTTTGGAAACTGAATGTGTATCTCAACTAGTCTTTCTGCCCTGAGATTCAGTAGCCTGGAATTCCTTCTGGATTCACATGTTCCCTAGAATAATGAACCCATGGATGTACTTTCTCCCTTGTTCAGACCCATAGCCTAATGTAGAACATGTGGATCTTGATGGATTCCCTGAAATGGATCACTCTCTCCTACCTTTCATCCCCACTGGATCATGCTTATCTGCCTGGACTCCCTGTACTAGCTTTGTCTAAGCTCATCATCCTATCCCAGACCCTAAATCCTATTAGTCACTGAGGCTCAATATTTAGAAGAAAAGCAAATATTTTCTATTAGTCTTTTAAATATAATCACAAATTTTAAAAGTTCAAGGATTATTAGAATTAACAAAAATAAATACCATTCTGTATATGTACTTCTTTTTCTTTTACAATTTTTGCAAAACTTGATATTTTAAGATTTTAATTTTAAACATTTAGATTAAGATGTTATTATAAGAATGTAAATTTTTAAGATCTTCCATGCCCCTAGGCTTAAGTGCACCTGGAGGCTGTGGTGGGAAGCTTGTTTCTCAGGAGATACTTTGTGATTGGGCAGTGGGTCAAGATTGTTGTTACATTCTCTGAGCCAGGAGAAGGCTATATAAGCCCAGATGGGAGGCTTTGCTTTGGGGTTCACTTTGAGAAGTGTTGTGTGATTTGATCAGATGAGACTCTGGGCAGCCGTTGAGAGCCCCCTGGCTTTGAAAGCACAGATGTTGATGCTTTCCTCTCTGGTAACTGATTTGGTATGAATGTAATTATTGGACAGTTTGGGAAGCCTGTCTGCTTGATCTGTTTCTTTGTAACTTCTGTCTGAATACACTGAAGTTCGGGGTGCTGACCTTTTTCCCTGAACTAGGTAAACAATATATGTTTGAGGGATTAAAGTAAGCTTGTTAACCCATTTTGAGTTGCTTTCCTTTAGAAAAGCAGATCTAAGAACCTGTGTTGGCAGCCACCCTGGAGATGCTAGGGTGCTTGCTGCTACAGATGTTAAAATATAATATAATAATAAATTAATATGTTAAAAATCAAGTTGTGACCACATTTTAGAACCACAAAGGATGATATTAGCCAGACTAACAAAATAAATGTAGATAAATTATAAAGAAAATATAGTAGTGTAGCAGCAAGCACCCTAGCATACCCAGGATGGCTGCTAGCACAGATTCTTTGATCTGCTTTTCTAAAGGAAAGCAACTCAAAAAGAGGATTAACAATCTTATTTTGATCAATCAAACATGTATTATTTACCTAGCTCAGGGGGAAAAGTCAGCACCCTGAATTCAGAGAATACAAGCAGAAGTTACAAGAGAAAATAAAACAATTAAGCAGACAGGGCTTCTATCTATCTGACCATTACATGCATACCTAGTTAGTCACCAGAGAGAGAAGCACCAACATGTGGGTTTTCAAAGCTGGGGAGCTCAATAGCTGCCCAGAGTCTCATCTGGCCAAATCACATAACTCTTCCCAAAGTGAGTCCCAAAGGAAAACCTTGCCTCAGAGGTGTATATATAGCCTTCTCCTGGGTCAGAGAACATTACAATCCTCGTTACCCCCTTGACTACAAAGTAACAAAAGTTGTGCCTTCCTGAAAAACAAGCTTCCCACCACAGGTTCCAGTTGAGCACATGCAGCCTATTGGGGCAGAGTATGTTTTCAAATCAGGAAAGGTCCTGAAATTCAATTTAGGCTTATTAAGGAGCAGGAAATATCTTCAAATTTCTTTATTTTTTTGGAGGGGGGAAGGCAGTGCAATTGGGGTTGAGTGACTTGCCCAAGGTCATAAGGCTAGTTAGTGTGTCAAGTGTCTGAGGTCAGATTTGAACTCAGGTCCTCCTGACTCCAGAGTCAGTGCTCTATTCATTGCACCACCTAGCTGCCCCAATCTTCAAATTTCTTTCACCATTACAGGTACACATCTTAGGATTTAGAAAAAATTAACTAATGAAATTGTCTATGGCCCAAAATGCATATATCATAACAATAGAAATTATGAACATGTAATAAAACTCAATACAATAGGAATTTATTAAACATCTATAGTATGCAAGGTACCCTGTGTGATACTAGGAATTCAAAGTCAGATGAAAAAATATGCCTCTGCCTTTAAGAAGTTTAGTAGGGGTGGCAAGGTGGTGCAGTGAATAGAGCACCAGCCCTGGAGTCAGGAAGACCTGATATCAAATCCGACCTCAGGCACTTAACACACAAAAACTTGCCACATGACCTTGGGCAAGTCACTTAAACCCAATTGCCTTCCAAAAAAAAAAAAATTCCAACTCAGTCAGACTGAGTTGACTTTGGGGGCGGCTAGGTGGTGCAGTGAATAGAGCACTGCCCTGGAGGATCTGAGTTCAAATCTGGCCTCAGACACTTGACACACTTACTAGTCATGTGACCTTGGGCAAGTCACTTAACCCCAATTGCCCTCCAAAAGGCAAAAAAAAAAAAAAGCCAATGATTTTGGGCGGCCAGGTAGCACAGCAAGTAAGGGCACCAGCTCCAGGGTTGAGAAGACCTGGAGATCGAATTCTGGGCTCAGACACTTAGCACCCACCCAGAAACACCTGGCCGTGTAACCTTGAGCAAGTTCCTTAACCCCGATTGCTTAGGGGCAGCCAGGTGGCTCAGCGAATAAGAGCACCGGCTCCAGTGTCGGGATGACCTGGATCCAATCCGGGCTCAGATACTCAGCACCACACCCAGAAATAACTGGCCGTGTAACCTTGAGCAAGTTACTTAACCCCGATTGCTTTAAAAAAAAAAAAAAAGTTTAGTAAATGATGCATTGGCCTGTCTGTTCTTCCTCAACTAAGATTCTCCATCTCCCAGTTTCCCTCATTATCATTCACAACCTCCCATACCTGGCATGTTCTCCCTCCTAATTTATGCCTTCTGGCTTCGCTGGCTACCTTTGAGTCCCAGATAAAATTCTGAACCTTCTACAGGAAGCTTTTCCCAATCTCCTTAAGTATAGTACCTTCTTCTTTTGATTATTTCCAATTTATACAACCTTGTTTGTACGTTGTCGTTTGCATATTATCTCCCCCATTATATTTCAAGTTCATTGAGAGCAGGAACTATTATTTGCCTTTCTTTGTATGCTCAGGGATTAGTTTATTAATTTCAAGCATATAGTGAGCACTTAACAAATATATTATTGACTGACAGACTGATACTACAATATGTAAGGAAATGAGTAGCTATGTAATTTACCATGCACATGATAACTTTAGAATGATAGAAAGAACTCTACCAACCAGGGCAAAAAGGAGGGAATGGAAAATCTCCCAGAAGAGGGGGCAAAATAGCAATGCCTTGAAATAAGTCAGAGATCCTAAAAGAGGTGAAGACTGAATATATTTATAGACGTAAGGAAGAATCTATGAAAATGAACAGAAGTAGAAGATTGAATGTCAAGTTGGCAAAACAGTGTCTATCATTACTTTTCAGGAAAGTAGAGTGAGTAAAGAGAGAAATGTACAATAAGTCTGGAAAAATAAACTGAGGACAGATGTGAGGGGTTTTCATCACAGGATCATCAAATCTGAGAATTGGAAGGAACTTCGGTAGCCACCCAGATTGATCTACAAATGAACGGAATCCATACATGAGCATTCCATGCAAGTGGCTGTCTAGCCAGATTACAATAAATAAAGCAGAGGAGATTGTAATCTATCCTAAAAGTAATATTCATCAAACATTTTTGAACAAAAGAGCAATGTGGCTGATGTGAGATTTATGCTTTAAGATTATTTTACCAACTGTGTGGAGAACGGATTGTTGAGAAGACACAGGAAGTCAGTAGTATTTTGCTATATTCAGGCAAGAGGGGTGACAAGTTCTTGAACAAAGTTAGTGGACTACGTGAGGGGAGAGAAACAGTTATGTGAGAGATGTGAAAGTAAAATTAAAAGGCCTTGGAAATTTATTGGATATGTTGAGGGTGAGGAAAAGATAATATCAAAGGATGACAGGTTGCAAACTTAGTGACATCCTCAACAGAAATAGCTAAGTTTGGAAGTGAGACTGGATATACAGATATAAGAGTCATCTGCATAGAAATGCTAACAAAATCCATGGCAGTGAATGACATCACTGAGAGAGAGTGTATTGGTAGGAAAGGAAGGGGATTTAGGGTAGTCTTGGGGTACACTAACAATGACAGGGAAGAAGAAGTAATGACAACATAGAACACAAAGGAGGAATAAAGACAGATATGAGGGCAAATGGGGGAGAGAATAGTACCACAACAGTCCAGAGAGGAGAAAGTATACAGGAGGAACAAGTTAACAGTGTGAAACAGTGAGGGTTAGAAAGGATAATGATTGAGAAAAGGTCATTGGAATTAGCAACAAAGAAGTTATTGCTGGGGCGGCTAGGTGGCGCAGTGAATAGAGCACCAGCCTTGGAGTCAGGGGGACCTGAGTCCAACACAGTCTCAGATATTTAACACTTACTAGCCATGTGACCTTGGGCAAGTCACTGAACCCCAATAACCCTGCCCTCCCCCCTCCAAAAAGAAAAAAAAAAACTTTTGCTAACATGAGAGAGAATAGTTTCACCCAAATGGTGAGGATGGAAACCAGATTGAAATGGTTTGAGAATTATAAGAAGAGGAAATGGAGAAAAGACAGCTTTTTTTCTGTTTTGATATGTGAGAAATATCCAGAAGTGTGAAGTTGAGGAAAGAATTTACAATTATGGTAAAGTCAAGATGTTTTAATTTGTTTTAAATTTAATGTACAAAAATCTTAGTATACTGATAGGAAATCAGGACTAGCTATTATATAGAGACTGAAGATAAGGGAGAGAGCAGATAAGAATGGAGCAAACCAAAAGTACATGAGGAAGCAATTCTCTTGGTGAGGAAAAGGGCTACCTCCTCATAGCATCATAAATCTAGAGATAGAAAGGACATCATAAACTATCTAGTCCAACTCTTTTATTTAGTGTTGAGAAAATTAAGATCCAAGGAGTTTAAAAGATTTACCTAAGAATACATAAAATATCCATTATACAACCTTCCATTTAGCCAAAACACCCTTTAGATTTCTTGTTTACTTAGAAGAGGGGAAAATGTCAAAATGGATATGATTAATTTTCTCTTTTGTTATTTCTACTTGTTAGTAATTTGATAGAAGGACCTCAGATTTAGAGTAAAAACAACTAAGTTAATGATTTAAATGGTACGGGGAGAAAACACCTGTGTTCCTTAGAATACTTTATCTCTTTTCACTTTAATATGAGATTATTCCTACAGAAACAGAAAAAGCCTGACCAGAACTATGACCATTTTTTATTGTTCTTTGTCTTATGGGTTGCCATAATCAAAGAATTCATCAAATATATGTCTGATCTGTAGGTCATGAACCTCTTTGTGTCAGAATGAGAATGATTCCATCATAACTGGAAATGTGTGATGAAGTGATTCTTTCATAGTCACAGAGTAAATAGAGTCTTTTGATAGGATCATATGCACAACCTTTCTAACATGGGAGAATGTGTCATAGTTTCTACTATCCTAACACAATATTGAAGAAGTCAAAGTATCTTCCATGCCCAGATGAAGTACTGGAATAGAACTTTGTGGAGGAAGATTTTAAAATGCTATAAAAGTAGGAAGCCTGAAGATGTGGTTAAGATGATTAAATATGAATTAATAAACTAAGGGTTTAAAGATGATAAACATACATTTCCAGTAAAAGACATTTATTTATCATTATCTAGGAAAGGAATCAAAGGGAATAAAATTATGTATGGTTCCTTGATAATATGGATTCAACATGCTATAGCCAAATAAGTTTCCCAAATAGCCAACGCAAGAAAGGTATTAAAACCATTATCCTACATTGATATAAACAATGGTAAGTCTGCAACTCTCATGTACATATGTCAACCATGCATATACCACACTCACAAAGGGTTCATCAAAGAGGCAATAAGAGATAGTTTTGCTTGATGATCCTCTGATCATCAATAACAAGAGAGATAAAACAAGGTCACAAAAACTCCCCAAATGTTTTCACCACTGACATAGAGGATACCTCATACAGAAATTCCAAGAGGTGTTTCCTATAGAGAGCAATATGCTCTGGAGGTTACTGTTTGTGGGTGACATAATGATGATTTCATTAAGTCCAGGTACATCACAAAGTATTTTTAATGAACTCTATGCTGATACAAAATATGTCTTCCTAATAATTTACAGAGGAAGCAATAACAACTAATGGATTAAGAAATTTTATTTTCCATACAATGATATGAGATTAGATGGACAGGCCATTGGCACTTAGGTTTATAGGACTGAAACAATGTAAGTGAATAATAGAGTAGGCCCATAATTAAATTGTAAGGAAAGGATAGGATCAAGTGTATTGGGGGAAATGTGCAATATTTTTAATATTTCCAGGAAGCTCACTAACAGAAAAACTCATCTTGTTAACATCAACATATTTTTGGTAGTGTGGTATGTATGCAAATCATGGAACATTATTATACCCTTTGATGAATCAGCATTGCTGTTGATTACATGACAATGGAGAGATATAAAATGGTTATAAATATCTTAGCATTTTAATTACATAGCATTTTATTAAAAGCAAGAAATGGTGTATATATAAAACAAAGATCATCCAGATGATATGTGATCAGAAAAAGGGGTTGGCAAGAGTCTAGGTTAATGAAGACAGTTTCTAGCATATCAATTATATTCTCTATGGCAGATTTATGTGGGTTATAAGAGTTACCCCAAATGAGAAGTCATGCATGGGCTAAAACATGCAGTATTTTAGGTAGTTCCCACATCAACAGGATCACGGATCTACTCAAATATTGAATTATCACATACAGCTATAATATTACAGACATATATAGGGCTTCATCTCAAGTGTGATGAAATTAGAGGAAGGCAATTAAGGTAGAGGCAGAAAGAGAGAGATGCTCTCCCCCCTCAACCTGAAAAAAGGGAGACTGAAAGGAGCAAGATCAAGAAGTTGAAGAAGGTAAAGACTAGTAAGGAAATATAAATACACACACATAAATATATACAGATAGATAAATAGAGAGATATGGAGACAATGAGGAACAATATAAAGATATAAATATAGATATATATGACAGAAAATTTTAATGTAAGATAAACTTCAAAATAAGACAATAAGAGCATCAAGGGTATCCCCTATCACCTTACCCATCCTCATTTAAAACTTAATCCTGTCCATTTTGGACAAACAGAAATAATAACAGGCACATGCCCTACCCCAACAGTGTTCTACGCTGATATTATATGTCATGAAATACCTTAAAATGACCCAATTGAGTGCTTCAGAGGTAAACATAATAGTTGGCAGCAAACTTAGATTTTGGACCCTCAATGGCTTTAGCTCCCCTATGAGTAAATGGAGGTTTTTGTTTGCCATATTACCTTCTACATAGGCAGAAACATCTTTCTTATGAAACTACATTAGGAAACTATATTTTTCTTCTTTTCCCTGAGTTATATTGTTAATTATGTGTCCACCCCAACCTTGCCAATGAGTTTGTTTACTTTATAAATAGTTCCCACTTATTAATTTTTGTAAATGTCACCCACCCCCAGTATCATACCCACCTCAACAAACACTATATCATCTAAGATTTTTGAAATCCAGGAGTTTTTTGTTCTGCTTTGTTTTATTATTTTCCCCTTCACATCTCCAGAAAGCATCACAGTGCCTGGCATGTAACAAGTATCTAAAAATGCTTATTGAATTAAATTAGATTAAATAGAATTCATCAAACTATTTCACAGTGCTAGAGGAGCCATGCCTGTAATCCATGCCTTATCCAATCAAATATGGAAACTATTACCCCTAAGACATATCCTAGCCTGAAAAACAAATGCCTCTATTAATGCATCCTAGATAAGCATTTTTCCCATATTCTTCTGTTGACTCATTTTGAATCAACAAACCCATTCTATTTTTTTTTTCATTTTTTTACATGAAGCAAGAATTCAGGGATGCAAAAAGATGGAGCATTTTTTATCACAGCCTTTATTGGACCTCTATTCTAAAGCTAATAGAAGAGGGATTGGGGTGATGAGGGAGGAGGAATTATCACATTTGTAAAATAAAATTTGACTGCTCGTTATCACAAAGTCTAGATGTCTGTCAATGCTTAGTTCTCTCAAAAAAAATTTCGTAAATAATTTAGGTACTGAAATAAAAACATCAATTCCAGTTCTCAAACAGAGAACATTGAACAAGACAACTGAATGTATTTTGTAGGCATAAAAAAAAGAAATTTCATCTCTGTAGTTATTATAGGTATGCTACAAATCACTGAGGCCCAATAATCACAAAGGGAAAGATTACTAATTCATACAAAATTTCTGTGCCAGAAGTTGGAAAATATATTTAGAGTGCATAAATGCATGCTGATTTCACTGCAGATACGCATTCTATTTAAACCCACCAATGAAAGGGTAGGATATAGATTGTTTTCAATAAAAAAGAACCTTGCTCAATGAAGTATAAGGAAATTGAAGGTATTTTATTTTAGCATGGAAGTTTCAAATACCTTAATAATTAACCAGTATAGTTTTGCATTTTGTCTCGCCAAATTACCCTGATCTACTTTATTTGCACACAAAATAAGTGCCTTCTTCACTGATCATTCTAAACATTTACCTAGAATGCAAAACAACATTTTCTACCTTAATGTAACTGCTTTATAGATTAATGTAGTTGGTCATCAATACTTAAAGTTCAGGATACTTTATATATCATTGACTCAATCTCCTAACAGTCAACTGTAGTAAGAGGCATTGGAAAGAAGACTGAACTTAGACTGAAGTGCAAGGGAAAAGTATGGGGGTGCTTAGAATCAGAGTTCTTAACCATGAATTTCCTACATGTGTTTTTAATATTTTGACTAATATTTTGACAACTGTATTTCAATATACTTGGTTTCCTTTGTAATTCTAAGAATTCAATTTTATGCATTTAAAACATTACTCTCAATAGGAATTCACAGACTTCACCAGACAGTTAAAGAACTTCATTACAAACACACACACACACACACACACACACACACGTATGGAGAGAGACAAATAGACAGAGAGACAGGGGGTGGGGTAGGGGGTTAAGGACTTCTGACTTAGAAACTTAAAGAAATTATGTACAATTTAATTCTTTAACCCCATTTGACTAATGGAATAGTAAGACTTGATGCGAAGTTAGTAAGAACTACTTACTTTATAGAATTGTTTTGAGACTCAAATGAGACAATAATTTGTAAACATTAAAAGTTCTCTAAAAAGGTGAACTATTAATTATTTATTGTATGTTTTACCATCTTAAACATATTTATTTTTTAATTACATGCAAAAATATTTGACATTCTTTTTTTATTTTAAGTTCAAACTTCTTTCTCTCTTACACCCCTCCACACTCACTGAGAAGGCAAACATTTTATATAGGTTATAGATATGCCATAATGCAAAATATATTCATATATTATTCATGTTGTAAATGAAAACATAGACTGACATACATTTTAAAGTATTTTTTCATGGTCATTCAGACATTAATTTCTCTGAAGATATGTGGCATTCTTCATCATAAGTCCTTCAAAATTGTCTTAGACCATTGCACTATTGAGAATAACTAATCCATTCACAGTTGATCTTTTTACATTATTGCTGTCAGTGTATACACTGTTCTCTTGGTTCTGCCCACTTTACTTTGCATGAGTGCATGTAAGTCTTTCCAGGTTTTCCTGAAAGTATCCTTCTCCTTTTTCCTTATAGCACAATAATAGTTCATTATAATCATATACTATAACTTGTTCAGCCATTCCCTGATTGATGGGCATCCCCCAAAATTCCAATTTGTTGCTATCACAAAAAGAGCTGCTATAAATATTTTTGTATATATAGGACCTTTCCCTGATATATGTCTTTGGGATACAGACTTATTAGTGCTATCACTGGGTCAAAGAGTATGCAGTTTTATATTCCTTTGAATATAGTTCCAAATTGCTCTCCAGAGTGTTTGGATTAGTTTCCAACTCCACCAACAGTGCATTAGTGTACCAATTTTTCCACATCCCCTCAAAAATTTATCATTTTCCTTTTCTATCATATTAGCCACTCTGATAGGCATAAGGTGGTACCTCAGAGTTGTTTTACTTTTCAATTCTCTAATCAGTAGTGATTTAGAGCATTTATATGACTATGTATAGCTTTGATTTCATCTGAAAATTGCTTATTTATATCCCTTGACACTTTACCAATTGGAGAATGACTTATATTTTTATAAAACTGACTCAGTTCCATATATGTATTTGGAAAATGAGGTCTTTATCAGAGACACTTGCTGTAACTTTTTTTCCCACTTTGTACTTTCCTACTAATCTTAGTTAAATTGGTTTTGTTTGTGTAAAACATTTTTAATTTAAGGTAATAAAAATTATCCATTTTATATCCCATAATACTCTCTATTGCTTATTTGGTCATAATTGCTTTCCTTATCCATAGATATAACAGAAAAATTGTTCCATACTGAGGGCATCCCACTGCATCAGAACCATCTTCAGTCATTCTAATCTATAGCTTGGCACTAGACTCAGATGCCTCTGGAAGAGAAACTAAGACTGGTGACTTTGCATAGCTCTCCTTCACTTAAATCCAATTCACTTGAAAGTTATGACATCTCTTTTCTGATGTCATGGTCCTCTTCAAGAATGAAGGACAAACAATAAGTGTGAGTAGCAGTGGCTGCTCCACTGGGGACTCAACAGGCCAGTTCCAGTTGGGCAAAACAGCTCCTTTTTTCTTTCCTTCTTTCTCTCCTTCCTTCTTCCATTCCTCTGTTCTTCCTTCCCTCTGTTCTCTACCTCCCTCATCTCCCTCTGCCCTTGCCTGTGGGTACTCTGCCCTGATATCGTGGTCCTCTTTGAGAATGAAAGACAAACTAATAATAATAATAATAAATAATAATGATAACGAAACGTGTGTGTATATGTATATATGTTTCAAAGTCTTGAAAGTATGTTACCCATCTTGTTTTATTTGATTATTGAAACTATCTTATTAGGCATGTTTTATTAGTGTTATTACTATATTTTACAAAGAAAGTAAATAAGGATTATAGAAGTTCAATTACTTGCCCAAAATCATATAGATATTTAGTAATAATAATAATAATAATATTTACCCCATTGCTTACTATATGACAGACATTGCATTAAGTGCTTTACAATTATCTCATTTAATCCTCACAACAACCCTTAGAGGTAGGTACTATTATTATCTCCATTTTACAGATCAGGAAACTGAAGCAAACAGAAGTTAAGTGACTTACCCAGAATCACACAGCTAGTAAGATCAGATTTCTACTCAAGTCTTCCTGATGTTAGCTTTTGGCATAGACCCTGGCATATAGTAGACTCTTAATAAATGTTTAAAGATTGATTGATTGAGCCCAGGCCCAGTGGTTCTATCTACTGTGCTACCTAGTTGTACTCTAGTGATAGAATCAGGAAACAAAGCTATGCCTGTGTAATGGTAATAGGAATTTGAAGATCTTCCCTGCCCCTTAATAAACCTACGTGAATTTGAGGACCTTTCCTTATGTGAAAATAAACTCTACCCCCTAATAGGCTGCATGTGGTCACATGGAGTGTGTGGTGAGAGCTTGTTTTTCAGGAAGGCACAACTTTTGTTACTTTGTAGTCAAGTGGGTGATGAGGGTTGTGATGTTTTCTGACCCTGGAGAAGTCTATATATACGTCTGAGGTGAGGTTTTGCTTTGGTGCTCACTCATGGGAAGAGCTATATTATTTGCCCAGATGAGACTCTAGTCAACTGTTGAGCCCCTTACCTTTGAAAATTCAAATATTGGTGCTTCTTTCATCCAAATGAGGTATGGATGTAATGGTCAGATAGCTAGAAGCCCTGTCTGTTGGTATGCTGAACTGTGTTGTTTTCTCTGTCTGTATTTTTGTCTGCTTGTAACTTCTGTTTGTATGCTGTGAAGTTCAGGGTGCTGGCTTTTTTCCCTGAACTAGGTAAATGATATATGTTTGATTGACTAAAGTAAGATGGTTAACCCTTTTTGAGTTGCTTTCCTTTAGAAAAGCAGATCAAAGAATCTATGCTAGCAGCCATCCTGGGTATGCTAGGGTGCTTGCAGCTATAGCCTGCTAACCCTGTAATGTAAATGACTATAGTATTATGCTAGATAATATAGTTATATTTATATACATATGCGTGCATACATGTATACCCACACATATACACACACTGTTGTCTGTGTCATAAGTTGTCTGAATTCTCTGCTGGAAGAAAAACTGCATAAGTACAACTAGCCATAACTCTAATCCTCTAAACTTAACCCTACCTATGATAATGAACACCTACATTTATTTCAGAAACAACATGGTATAGACAGAGAGTTGACTCCAGATTAATCAGGATGATTTATGTGATGCTTCCAAGACTTACTGGCTATGAGAAGCTTGATAAGTCAGTTAACTTCTCGGTGTTCCAGGTAACCCTTTAAGACAGAAATAAAATCTTTTTATTTTTTATTTCTATTTTTACTATCAAATTCTCTCTCCTCCCTGCCCCTTCCCTAACCATTCAGAAAGGAAGAAATACAATACACATTATAAATTTGAAGTCATGTAAAATATATTTCCATAAAAACGAAAAAGTATGAATCTATCTGCAGCCAGAGTTCATCAGTTCTCTCTCTGGATGGAGGTAGATGATATTTCTCAATACATGTCCCTTGAGATTACCATGACTCATTGTATTGATCACAGTAACTGTCTTTCACAGTTGATTGTCATTTCAATATCACAGATACTGTGTACGGAGTTCTCCTAACTTTGCTTGTTTCACTTTATATCAGCCCATGTAAATCTTCCCAGGAGTTTTTTCTGAAATCATCACAATAATTTCTCATAATACTATAGTATTCCATTATAATTGTATACCACAATTTTTTCTAAGTCATGGAGATCCTCACAATTTCCAATTCTTTGCAACCCAAAAGAGATGCCATAAATATTTTGTACCTATGGGACTGTTTCCTTTGATATCTTTGGTATACAGACATATTTATATTGCTAGGTCAAAGGGTATGCATACTTTTATAGCCCTTGGGACAAAATACCAAATTTTTCTACACAATGGTTGGACCAGTTCACTGCCTTCTCATTAGTACATTAATATCCACATTTTTCTACATTCCCTCCAGCATTTTTCATTTTTCTTTTCTATCAGGTTAGCCAATCTTATGAGTGTGAAGTGGTACTGCAGGTTGTCTTAATTAGTATTTCTCTATATATTGGTGATTCAGAGAATTTTATATGACTATTGATAGTTTTGATTTATTCTTCTTAAAACTGCCTATTAAAATCATTTCACCATTTGTAGATTGAAGAATGATTCTTATTTTTATACATTTGGCTCAGTTCACTATATATTAGAGAAATGAAACATTTATCAGACAAATTTGTAATTTTCCCCCTCGTTTCCTTCTCTCCTTCTAATTTTGGTTATTGTTTTCTTAGTAAAAAAAACATTTTAATTTGATTTAATCAATATTACTCAGTTTAACTCCCATGGTCCTCTTTTTCTTTTGTTTGGTCCTTGTAATGGGAATGTAAATTTTTAAGATCTTCCCTGCCCCTAGGCTAAAGTGCATCTGGAGCCTGGGGTGGGAGGCTTGTTTTTCAATTGATACTTTTTGATTGGCCAGTTGGTCCAGAAGGTTGTTACATTCTCTGAGCCAGGAGAAGGTTATATAAACCCTGATTTGAGGCTTTGTTTTGGGGCTCACTTTGAGAAGTGTTCTGTGATTTGATCAGATGAGGCTCTGGGAAGCCGTTGTTGAGAGCCCCCCAGCTTTGAAAAACCCAGATGTTGATGGTAACCATGATTTGGTGTGGATGTAATGGTTGGACAGTTTGGAAACCTGTCTGCTTGATCTGTTTCTCTGTCTTGATAATTATGTCTGTATACTCTTAAGTTTGGGGTGCTGACCTTTTTCCCCTGAACTAGGTAAATGATATCTATTTGACTGATTAAAGTAAGCTTGTTAACCAATTTTGAGTTGCTTTCCTTTAGCAAAGCAGATCTAAGAACTGTGTTGGCAGCTAGCCTGGGGACGCTGGAGTGTTTGCTGCTACAGTCATAAACTCTTCCTTTACCAATAGGCATAAGAAATAATTTTTCCATGGTTCCATAATTTGTTTCTTATATCACTTTTTGTGTCTAAATCACGTATCCATTTTGAGCTCATCTTGGTATACAATGTGAAATGTTAGTTTATGTCTACTTTCTGCAGACTTTCCAGTTTTCCTAGCATTTTTTTTGTCCCAAAGTAGGTCTTTCCCCAATAGCTTAGATCTTTAGGTTTATCAAATACCAGGTTGCTATGGTTATTTACTTCTGTTTATAGTTTTCTTAATCTATTTTATGGGTCAACCCCTCATTTTTTAAACCAAGATCAGATTGTTTTGATAATTCCTGCTTTATAGTATAGTTTGATATTGTACTACTGCCTTCCTTCACATTTTTCCCCATTGATTCCCTTTATATTCTTGACTTTTTGTTATTCCAGGAGTATGCTTTTTTATTATTTTTTCTAACTTTCTAAAAGTTATTTGTTCATTTGATTTCTGGTAGAATTGTTACTTTCTATTAGTTTGGCCTACCTGTGAGCAATGATTTTTTTCTCCACTAATTTAGGGAGACACCTAAAATTAGATATGATATGAAGTTTCTTTAAATGAAGTTTCTATTTCTATCTCCTTCTACATGTTTGGATGGTAATTTGCAGAAGGATTTGTCTGCTTTGTTTTTTTATCCTGCAACTTTGCTAAATATTTTCATTGTTTCACCTAACTTTTAGTTGACTCTCAGGCTTCTCTAAGTATGCCATCGTATCATCTGCAAAGAGTTATAGCATTGTTTCTTCATCGCCTATGCTTCCTTATTCCTTCACAAAAACCAGCACTTATTTTATTTATTGGGTCAATTTTCTTTTACTTTAAATTTTTTCCTATTTTTTCCTTTGCTTTTCAGGATTTCTAACTTGCTGTTTTATTGGTGATTTTTAATTTGTTGTTCTTCATTTTTTTTCTTGTTGCATGTCTGGAGTTGCCTTCAGGTTAGTTGGCCTGGAGCTGCCAAATGACAACTGTCCTGTACCCAATCCTCGCATAGTAGTCTTCTGAGCAGGCATATAATCATTCTGCTCTCCTTGGGTACTCGTCACTCTTGATGCCACCACTTCTACTTGTCAAGTACTATAGCCACCTTTGGGGATGCTGCCACCTTCAGGCCTTGTAGCCTGTGCTTCTTTCTTCACATCCTCCTGCCCAACCTCTACCCCACTGTCTGCTGGAAGACCTGTCTTTTGATGCTCCTAACCTGTCCTAGGCTAGAAAAATTAGGTACTATTGCTTTTTTCTTTATCCTGCTTGGAATTTTATTTGAGGCATTTTGAAAATAATTTTTTAAAAGGTTAAATGGTCATGCTTTCATTCCTCTCCAATCTGCACTCTGGATTTCCTCTACCATTATTTTCCCTATTTCTCATATTTTCAGCTTCTTTTTATGTATAATCTTCCTTATTAGAATGTAGGTTCCTTGAGGGCAGAGACTTTCTTTCTGCTTGTATTTGTATTTCCAGCATTTATCATAGAGCCCAAAATATAGTAAACACTTAATAAATGCTTGTGGAATGACAAAAAAGGTTAGGTTGGGAGAACTTAGCAGAAATTATTAATTCTCTCTGCTTTTTGGCTCTGTGCCACCCTCCCCCCCAAATACATTCACAATGGCTGCCCTTCCTCACAAAAAAGCTTCCGAGAAAAATGAGTAATGAAAGCATGGAACTCTTGAAGAATCAAATCTCCGGGTCTTTACAGATGAAAATGCTAAAATTCATAAAGTTTAATCGATTTGGCCAATATTCTACACCTAGTACTCTATTTAAATGCAAAGTTTCAAATGGAATAATAATAATAATTTAATTAAAAAACTTTAAGATTGACTTCATTTTATATATGCTATCTCATTTAATCTTCACAAGAACCCTATGAGTAGATGCTATTATGACTCTCATTTTACTAATGAGGAAACTGAGGCTGAAATAAGTTAAGTGACTTGCCCAGGGCCACACAGCTAGTAAGGGCACAAAACCAGATTTAAACCCGGGTCTTTCTAAATCCAGGTCCAGCATTTTACTGATTATGTCACCTAGATATCTCACACAGAGAATGGAACTTAAGTTGATGAATTACCAAAAAAATTATTTTGCTCACACTATATACTGTGGAAGTATTGAGTACAAGGGAAAATTAAATTGGAAAGTACTAAAAATATGAATAGAACCTTTAAAATTAAAATGAAGGTAGGATTTGGGGGGCCAACCTGCTTAGAGGAAGGACAAGGTCTCTTTATTCTTGGGTACAGAAGATCAGGCCCCTACACCCAGAAGCAACTCGTTGTCTTGACCAAAAAATCAAGCTTAAAACAAGATTTGTAGCTTAAGGGATTATCATTACAAGAATGAATCTTAAGTGACTAAGTGGAGGCCAGGTCTTGTAATACTTCTCAAAATGGACAGAGTACATTGATTCATTGTGAACATTCAACAAAAAGCTATGAAATATCCAGGTGTTTTTAATGCTCTGATTACAGGGACTTGATTATGTAGCTTTTATTTTTTATATATTAAGAAGGGCTCATTTTCTATAGCACTTGACAAGTTGCAGAGCACTGGCCTTACAACCAGCTTATGACCCAGATGGTACAAATATCACAATACTCATTTTGCAGATGAGGATAGCTAGTATTTAGTGGAGCTGATTTTCATACCCATGACCTTTGCTCATCTCTCTGCTATACTATACTACCATGTCTGAATGTACCTGTGACCTCTGGTGCACTATGACTAGAATACATTCAAGATCTATCTGGATTGTTCTTACAAAAAATAGTGTTGATGGGTATTTAATTTATGCCATAACTAGAACTGTTCCTGAAACCTAGTAGGTGCTTAAAAAATACATGTTGATTGATTAACTTCTTTGGTCTACCTCCCACTTGGAGTAGGGTGCTCCAATAATATTATCAAATGTTCACTAATGTCTCTTCATTTTTGGATATTATTTTTTTCTCTTCCAATGTTTCTATCCTGAGCATGAATTCTAAGCCCTTCTAATTGAACAGTATGTTCACTAGACTGCATATATCTCATCTTTATTGAGGTGCACTGTAATAAAATGACTAGATGATTGATCTCAGGTGCAAAACTCTCAAAGGTGATGGATCACATTATCCCCTCCTCCTAGATGGAATTCCCTTTGATGCTAATTAGCATTTTATATAAAAGTGAAGGAAAATTATGACCTGGTATGTCTACTAGGTGGAAAAAAAAACAGTCTTTTCAGGGCTAGAAAAAACAATCTAGCTGGAGCCATATGATTTAATGAAAATGCTGGAGTTCTGCCCATTCCTAGAATGAATTAGACTGTATATAAACTGTGCATTAGACAATATTACTGGTGCTCCCTGTGCCAAGTGGGAGGTGGGCCAAGGAAGTTAATCAATAAGTATTTATTAAGCACCCACTATGTATCAGGATAGAATAAAAATCAGCTTTAATATATGGATGTTTAAAAATCTGTTTAGTCTAAACAATTTAGTGATGAGGTTTTTTCCCAATATACTTTTATTGTTATTATTGTTTTTACATAACTTCAATTTTCCTGGTATCCCTATGCTTCACTCCTCCCAGAGGGCCAGTCTATGTAAAAAAATTTTACTTTTAAATAAGAAAAAAGTAAGAGGGAAAAAGTCAGCAAACCAAATCAATACATTGAAAAATGTGACATTATATGTAATGTTTCATCCCTGTGGAACTGCACCTCTGCAAAAGAGTCAGGAAATGTTCTTTCTCATATCTTTTCTTTGGAACCAAGTTTTTTTTGTTGTTGTTGTTTGTAATGTAATATTCATTTAAATCAATTTGTAGTTGTTTGTTTTCTTGGTTCTTCTTATTTTAGGTTTCTCTGTATTTATCCTACTTGTAATTTCTTATAGCATAGTACCATTCAATTATATTAATGCACCACAATCTGTTGTCATTCCCCAATCGAATATGATTCTAATTCTTTTCTATCACAAAAAGAATTCTATAAATATTTTGTTGAGTATCGTGACTTTGTTTCTATTAATGATCTTTTGGGGAATGTAAATCTACTAGCAGAATCTTTGAGTGATTGTGTATGGGCATTTTGATCACTTTATTCATATAAATAAAAATTGATTTCCAAAGTAGTTTCTACCAATTTACAACTCAATCAACAGTGCATTGGTGTGTCTGTCTTTCCACAAACACCAAACACTGACCACTTCTGTGTTTGGCCATTTTAGAAAATTTTCTGGCTCTGAAATGAAATCTCAGTGTTGTTTTACTTTGTCTTTCTCTTATTAATAGTGATTTGGAGCTTTCTTTCACAGGGATGTTAATAAAAAAATTATTTTGAGAACTATTAATTATCTTTTGACAATTCATTTATTTTAGAGTTAAATATGGTCTTCTATATTTGTTACCTGTCTGTATATAATGGATGAATCCCTTTTATTAGAAATTTAGTAGAAATACCCCCCCATTCTATTGTTTACCTTCTTGTTATATACACAAATATATGTATATTTTTACATATGTAGTTTGTAAAAGACTTTTCATTTTTATGTATTGGAAATAATCTATTTAATCTTTTGCATCTCTATCTTTTATATGGATGATATAATCTCCTACCCATAACACTGAAACATACAGCATCTGCTTTTCTGCTATTTTTATTGTATTTTCTTTCATATTATAGTGCCATATCCATTTTTAATTTATTGTAGAATATAATGAAGGTGGTGGTATAAGCCCAGTTTTTTTTCAGTATGTTTTTTCAGTTTTCCTGGCAATTCTTCCCAAACAGGGAGTTCTTTCTCAATAGTTATTTTAAAATGTTCCTTTTTAATTTTAGATGTCTCTCACCTTCCTTTATGATTTCAGAAACTCCAATGCTCATTTATCTACTTGTGCTCCAGATTTTTTATAGTTCCATTTCTCCATATTCTTTTTAGTGATTTAAGACTATTTCCTTTTCTTTATATCCTCCCCTCACTTTCAGATTTAATGCTGAGTTTAAATGCTATACCTCAAAGTTGTCGTTTCTTCCTATGTTGGGCATATCACACTTCCCCTTTCCCCAAGTAGTCTGTTGGGGGACAAGGACAGACTTAGTTGGATACCAGTATCCTTTCCTTCAGGTCCCATTTGTCTTCTTACATACATTCTCCCGACACAGTTCCTTAAAATTTTTAGTTTCCTGACTAGGCTAAGTCAGTGTTTGCCACTTTTTGCACAGTTGGGGGAAGATGAAGCATATATTCTGGGCTGAATTTTTGCAGCCTTTGGTTCCTTGGGAAGCCCTAAGCACAGCGTGACCTCACATTCCTATATAGCTGATCTCTTCTTCATAGGGCTAAACAGAGTTGAGGTACTCTGATTTGATACGTTAGAATACCAAAGCAAATGAAGAGGTGGCATGTATTTTAGTAGAGTGCAAATGCAGAAAATTTCCTAGATAGATAGATCACAGCTTATGTGTCCTGCCTGAGCCTCTCTGCCAGAGGAGGGGAATTGTGCTTAGTGTTCATGTTAGAAACTGTCCTTTTTCACCATTAATTCATAAGGATACTACCTTATTGGGTTTATGGGTTTCTTTTCCTCTGGAGAAATAGGTAATTGTTCTACCTCTAATGCTTATTTGTTTTCACAATTAGCAGGGACCATCGAAAATGCCTATTTCTCATTTTGTTGGTTATATAAGCCAGAAACTCCCTCATGAAGATTTTGAAAAATTCATGGGCTTTAAAAAAATCTAACACTTGTTTTATAGAAGCTGAGTTACTGGTCATCCTAGTCCAGGGGTTTTTCTACACTTTATAATAATTCAAAATATTTTTTGAGAACAAAATTTGAATAGAAAACTTATCCTATGCCCTTGGTCTTTTAAAGATTCATTTATTCTGATATATCTTGGGTGATCCAATCACTACTGAAGAATTGCTTTCCTACTGAAGTGTCCTTATGAATGGTCACCTTCCCATGAATCATGACAGTTAGTACTAGAAAGCTACAAATGTAGAAGGACATCTAAGGAAATATATAATCCCCAATGGACTTAGGTAATATGAACATTACACTGACATTGTTTTGTCTACTCCTATTTCTTCCCTATAGGTAGAATCTTAGAGTATAAGAATGACTCTGCAGGGTAATTTCTCAACAAGCATTTGTCAGGTAATTGATTGAATCTATATGTACAGTGTTGTCTGGACATAAGAATACTTATGTACTGTAACTACATTTTTTCCCTTTTTTGGACTGGATGTGATTTTGCTGGTATAGATGTAGAAAGCTTCCTTTCACAATTTCTTTGGCCAATTCAAACCAAAACATTCTCTGAAACTAAATTTCACATCTAATGACCCTTTATTAAGCTCTATCCTCTTGACATTTTGTTACCATTTGACACCACCGATCATCATCTCATCCTGGGTACTCACTTTTGATATCGCTATCTCCAGGTTCTCTTCTGGTATTGCTGACAATTCCTCAGTATCCTTTCCCCATTTTCCATCCATACCATTCCTCCAAATGGTAAGAACCAGCCAAAGCTCTGCCCTTGGCCTCTTTTGTTATATGCTATCTCCCTTCATGATCTCATCAGTTCACATAGGATCAATTATCATCTCTATACTGATAAATCCTAAATTTATATGCATTGTCTTATTCTCCTGAGCTATAGTCCTTACCACCAACTGCCTTTGAGAAACCTCAAACAGGATGTTTTATAGAGCTCTTAACTCGCAATGTGGAAAACACCATTTATCATCTTTTCCAAAAAAAATACTCCACCATCCTGCCAGTCACCCAAATTTGCAATCTCAATGTCATTCTCAGCTTCCCATTTACACATTTCTACATATCTAATCTATTGTGAAATGTTGTGATTTCTTCCTTCACAACATCTTTCATAGATACATACATATATACACATATATGCAGATAGATATATGAGAATATATATTTCATATATATGAAAGATGTGAAGGAAGATATATATCTGTATGTATATAGGATAGATAGACAGACAGACAGAGAGATAGATGGATAGATAGATAGATAGATAGATAGATAGATAGATAGATAGATGATAGATAGATAGATAGATAGATAGATAGATAGATAGATAGATAGAT
>NW_027185761.1:693776-767335 GCF_028583685.1 Petaurus breviceps papuanus | reverse complement strand
GATAGATAGATAGATAGATAGATAGATAGATAGATAGATAGATAGATAGATGATATACTATTTTTCTACATTCACACAGCTACCACCATTGTAGGCTCTGACCATGTTACCCCTGGACTATTGCCATTGTTATCTAATTGGTCTCCATGCATTCTATCTCCCTATTCTAATCTGCCCTCTACTCATTTCTCAAAGTGGTTTTCCTAAATATAGATCTGATCATGTGAACACTAGCCAATAAGTCTCAGTATATTTATATTACCTTCACGATCAAATATAAACTAATCTGCTTGATATTTTAAACTTTCCATGACCTACACTATTCTTTACTTCCTTTTCAGTCTTATACTTTACTACTCTAGGTACTGTTTCAGTTATACTGGCCTAGAGGCTGTTGCCTACACACAAGATTCTACCTTTCCCATCCCTTTATCTACCTTATACTAGTAGTAACATGCCAAGAATGCGTACCTCCCACAACTTAACCTCTTTTCTTCCATGGAATCCTTCAAAGTAAGTCAAATCCCACATACTATAGGAAAACTTTCCCATATTCATTCTCTCTTTCTCCATATGTACGTACGTATGTATGTATGTATGTATGTATGTATGTATGTATGTATTTGTTTCTTTCCCTTTCCTGTCCTTGTTCACACAATCATAATTCTAAGTTTAACTCTATCACATTTGACAGTTATCTAATGTAGCAGTCTAGCAACATTCAAATATTCCTGTAAAGATTTCATTAAATGTTTACTAAGGAAAAATGAAAGATACAATGGATTTGAAAGTGGAATTTTTGGTATATCAGTGTAGTTTTCCAAGTTATGGGTTAAGAGAAATCTCCAGATTCTCTGAAAAATTTCATTTTCTTTTGTTAACTAATATGGTGGAGAGAAAAATTGGGCTGTGACAGCATTCTAATGAACACTCAGTCGACACACCAAGAGAGATGAAACTGGAGAAAAAACCTAGAAACTGACCAGGAAATACAGAACAAAAAAATTCTCATTTAATCTAATAAACTCCTGTTTTAAGGAACACTTAATTGTTTAAAGAAAGGAACAACTATTGAACAATATGACTTGTTGAAATTATAGAAAATACGTGATATTTTTTCCCTCTAGATATAGAATTGCCCATGTGAGTCTACTATACTCTTTTTATTTAAGCAATTGGGGTTAAGTAACTTGCTCAAGGTTACATGGCCAGTTGTGTGTGTGTGTGTGTGTGTGTGTGTGTGTGTGTGTGTGTGTGTTAAGTATCTGAGGTCAGAACTGATCTCAGGTTCTCCCGACTCTGGGGCCAGTGCTCTTGCTCACTGAGCCACCTACCTGCCCCAAGTCTAATATACTCTTGAAAGAAAAGTTTATGGAAGTAAAAAGAAGGTCAGAGATAGGAACACTTAATTTTTTTTTTGCAGAAGAATTATTTGTATTCAAAATAGCTACAGATTGCCAATATGACCCAAATTTTGGTGACCAGAAGAAAATAGGATACATAATCAGAGAATGGCCAAACCATAAGGAAGTTTAGAGAACATCTAGCAGAACTCCTTCATTTCCTAACTGAGGAAACTGGCATGCAAAGAGATGAACTGAGTTGTCAAAGTTCCTATAGGAAGGGAATGGGTAGCAGACCAGAGGTTAATTAGTTCACAGGTCATCTGCAGTCAGGTTGTTGTTGTTCATCTTTCATTCTCAAAAAGGACCAATGACATCAGTAGAATGATGTCTTTACTTGCAAGTTAATTGAATTTAAGTAAGGTAGGGCTGTGCTGAGTCATCAGCCTCATTCTCTCCTCCCAGGTCATCAGAGTCCAGAGGCAAGATATAGGTCAAGATGACTGGCAATAGTGCCACCTGAGGTCAGGTGTTCTATTACACAATGTACAGAAACTTGATTTTCTCATTCAAAATCACACATGATTGTGATGATTTAAACTCCCCCTTAGTTATTTGCTTTTTTAATTTATTTTTTTCTCACTTATTAAATTTGTCTATTGCTTTCATTGTTAGAATGATGGGTAGTCTTCCTCTACTCTGCTTACCCAGAATGCATCATGAGTACAGTGTTGTTTACATACCTCATTTTAGTAATTTAGTCAACTTAGATATTGACAAGATGGACAAAATTTAGAGCATAGTATAAAGAGAAGACTGAAGACTTTGCCATGAGATGAGGTCATTCAAAAGTACAAGAGATGGACCAGAGAAAAGAATGTTGATGGTGGTGGGAATGATAGCCTCTCCAATACTTAAAGACAGTTAAGATGTTGGAAGTGCAATTATATTTATGCTGTCTGACTGCAGAGGACAGAACTAGAATCAATGAGGAGTTGAAGAGTCAAATGCCAGAGAAAGTTTAGGAAAACCATTTTAGCAAAAAGTTGTCCAATAGTATAATGAACCATGAAAATGCTAATGATAAATTCAAAACAAAACGACCTTGAGGTTTTACTTCATGCACATGAAAGTGGCAAAAAAAAAGACAAAAGATAGGAGCAATCCGTGGTTAAGGTGCTGAAGAAAGACTGACCACTAACACACTGTAGATGGAGATCTGGATTAGTAGAAGCATTCCAGAGAGCATTGTGGATTTATGTATAGAACTTGTCTTAAATGTCTATAGTCTTTTATCTAGGTATTCTACCACCCTGTTGAGGTCACAGAAAAAAAAGGATTCCACAAATGCAAAAAAATTCATAGAAGTGCATTTTTACTGGTAAATAACCAAAAATAAAGTATATGTCAATCAAAGAGGAATGAGCAAATAAGATGTAGTATAAGAATGCAATGTAATTTTACTGTGCTATAAGAAATAACAAATGTGAAAAAATCAGAGAAGCATGGGAAGAAAGAGTATAAAAAGCAATACAGATATTTCTTTTTAAATAAATAAATAACATTTAAATTAAATAAATAAATAAATATTTAAATAAAAAAGAATAAAGGAAACAATGCATACTCTGACTAAAACAACTTCAATAAATAGAAAAACAATAATGAAACCAATGTGTAAATGTAATGCCCAACCATAACTAGAAAGAAGATTCAAAACAATACACCTCCCTGCTTCTTTCTTTGCTGAGGTGAGGGATTAAAGATGTGGAAACTACATATATTGTCTTATTTGTTTGACATGAATTTTGTTTTTTAACTCCTTTTGCCCTTTTTTTCCTTGACTATAACCAGAAAGGGTTTGCTGAATAGAAAAGGGGGTAGGAATAGATTCAAAACTGAAGAACATGGAAAAGCAAAAGATAGCAATAGAGTATTGTTACCTTCAATAAGTTGCTTCAAGTTGTGATGAGTGACAAACTTTGAAAATGAAGGGTATTTTCTTGTTGAAGATCTAAAGGGGACTCTTTTTCAGGTATTAATTGAACTACATAACCTCTGAATAACTTTTCAACTCTCAGTTTCTATGATCTTTATAAAACTAATGTAATGACTACATAGATAGTATTAACTAATTCATATATGTTTTCCTTGAACAGAAAAGCAAAACTTCAAAACTTCTATGTAGCATTTTTTTTCCAATCATGTCCCAAAGGACCTTCCCCCCTTCTCCTTTAATTTTGTAAATATATTCAAGGCTTGTACAGACTACTATCATTTCAACATCAGTTTCATAAACACATTGTTTCAATGATAAAAGTGTCACTTAAAAGGGTTAAATGTTTCATGTTGAATTGTTCCTTATGAAAGTAAAACAGACATATCTTCCAATCATAAAGGATAATACTTTCCCTAGAGTTTGTGATAATATAATAGAGTCTTGCTATAATCCTATCCTCAGGGGGTGATGCCACAGATTCATGAAACCGATGAAATAGAAAAACTACATTTTCAATAATTACTTCCCTCAATGGGGTCCTGGATGAACCTGCTTCATACCAAATTTCATGCTATAGCAGAAAGTGTCATAACAAGGCTTTTCCATTATACACACTTACCCAGACATTGCCTGGGGATGGTTAAATAAAAACATTTGTATAGGTTGTATGTTTTCTATAAGGAATATCCTGGCTTCTGTTAGGGACCATTTAAATAGAATTCCATCCTGAAGACCTTTTATCAATCTTGTCATATATTCTGTAGGTTAGAGACAAGAGGCCTTATCTACTCTGGCCTTGGGCCTAAGACATTTTGTTTAGTATATGCCTCCCAATCATCCAACTGCATGCTTCAAACCCTGAAGGGGGACTGCAAAATTGCATCAACCTATCTCAAAGGTTTCCAGAGCTGTCATCCTTAAGCAGTCTTAGGAAAATAATATTTTCCTCTCCATAGGAGAAGGTTCTAACATGTTTACTAGATCAAAGAATGGAATAATGCCCCCACCTTCCACCTGTGATCCAGAGTTATCAAGAAGTCTCTGTCTTGCTACAGTTTCCTAGACAGTGCTTACTGACTGTTGTCAAAATAGTAGGCTTTGTCTTGGACCCTACCAATACTTTTTCCCCCTAACACCCCTGCCCTTGCTATAGGAAGCATGTACAATTACTCTCATGGAACTTAGAAAGCTACCATACATGGGGCAGCTAGATGGCACAGTGAGTAGTGCACTGACCTTGGAATCAGGAGGACCTGAGTTCAAATCTGGCTTCAGACACTTACCACAAAACTAGATGTGTTACTTTGGGCAAGTCACTTAACTCCAATTGCCCTCCAAAAAGGCAAAAAAAAAGCTATCCTACTAATGCAGGAGTTCACAGAAAACCTCTGAATTGTTTTTGGCATGAAAAGGACTGATATCAGGAGCCAGAGAGCCCAGATCTTAGTGTACTTACTTCTTGGAAGAGGGTATGACACCAGTTGAGAAAAGGAATTCATCTCCCACCTAGCAACCTTGCCTCGTTGAGGGCGCCATAGCTCTATTTCTTTTGTGTTTCAGCTTTCCCAATCTTAGGCAAATAAGTATCCTGAGAAGGATGCACCCAAATGAGTGGTGATCCATCAGAGATATCTCACCAGCAGCTGGAGACAGCAGGAGTGGCTCAGTAGAGTGAGGAGACAGTGAAGCAAGTGCACTGCCTGCTGGACCCAGCTGTTGTGGATTGATGCATCAGTTTAGACTCATGACCAAAAAGGACCCAGTACAATTGATCAAGGGAGTAAATCACCTATCTGTTGACACAATTCCTTAAAGCAAACTTGGTGGAGACTCCCTCTAGAGGGAAATGGGTTCTTAGATCCAGCAGCCTCAATGTACTCACCAACATGGCTTTCCTACATCTGTGTCAAATTATATTTGTTTTGAAGTTTGGGCCAACTTTCAACAGGGATTATGTGTGTGAAGAGGGGAGTATGCACCCCAAGTTGGGGGATACTTTTAAAATTTCTGTACTTGCTATACACCAAGAGGAAATATCTTTTTTTAAAGGACGTACTCTTAAAGGTGTCAACTGGTTGATTGATATTAGAAAGAATATTAGATGAGAACTCAGGAGCAATGGTACTAGAAACCCAAATTCCTCTGGGTTGCCACTGAAATCCAGAGGGAAGCAGAAGTATTCTCCTATTTGGGAACATAACCAGTTATTCCTTGCAACTTGGGAGAGCAAACCTAATGATATAGTCTATCTCCATTTTGTATTGATTTCATAACTAAATAAAGTGATGAGGGAAAAAAAACTTTTATAATTAGCCTTAACTATTGTCCAGTTCTAATTAAGGTAGATTTCTAATCCTGTGGAAGTATAGGGATAAAGACATGAAATCTATGGTTTCAATAAATACAAATCTTCAATGGACCTGATTTCTATGATTCATTATTGAGAAGTTAATCCCTTACATTAGCTGAGAGTAACTTATATATGCTCTTGAAATCTACAATACAACAGTGAGGGAGATAGGCTTTGATCAGTGTTTTCAATTTCCTCTTGAATCAGGGTATAATGAATGCTGTCTGTTCGTTGCTACTCATAAAACAGTCCTGTTTTTGAGATGTCATTCTGTCAACTTCTTCCACAGTGTCTGACCTATAACCCAGGCTGACAAGTCCTTTGCCTGAAAGCCTCTAGTCAAGGGCAGCTCATTCCTCCTTGGAAGAATTCTGTTGCATAAGATTTTTTTTCTTTTCATCAAGCCTAAATTTGACTCTTCATAATTTCTAACCCTTTCTCCCAGTTCTGACCTCTGGGGCCAACAGAGCAAGTGTAATGTTTTGTTTCATTTTGTTTTTTTCTCTATGGGACAGTCCTTCTAATACTTGACAGTTTTCACATCCCCTACAAACCTTTTCTTCTTCCAGCCACAGATTCCCCAATTACTTTGAACACTTCCATATAAGATGATCTTGAGGGCATTCTACAATCCATTGGTTGTCCTTTATCTTCTTTAAATTTTTTCACTGCCTTTTACTTAAATGTGGCTGAAAAATGAACAATTTACTAGAAATATGGTAAGACCAGAGAAGAATAAAGGCAAAATTATGACTTCCAGAGTCCTGAAGACTATCCTTCTCAATGCTGTTTGAGATCATATTGACTTTCTTTATTATGTTGTTGCTTCCTATTGAGCCGCCAATTTACTTCAACCCCCTGATCTATTTCAGGAAAAATTCTGTCTACCCATGATTCCAACAAATCATACTTCTTTAGTTTTTGTTTTTGTTTTTATCCAAGCAAACTATTTCATATTTTCCCTATTAAAGTTCATTGTATTTTATTTGGTCCATTATCATACATATTTTGAGTTTTGACTGTCCCCAGTGCATTAGTAAATACTTCCTGCATTTGTATCATTTCCACAGGGATAGGCACAGATTCTTTTTTTTAATACTATTTTATTTTTCCCCAATTACATATAAAGAAAATTTTAGCATGCACTTTTACAAGACTCTGAGTTCCAAATTTTTCTCCCTCCCTCCCTCACCTCTTCTGAAAATGATAGGCAGTTTTATAAGAGTTTGCAAATGTGTTATCATCTAAGACAAAGTTCTATATTAGTCAGAGTTATGAAAGAAGAAACAGATCAAAAGGGAAAAAAACACAAGACAAAAGTAAATTAAAAAGATATGCTCCAATCTGGATTCAGGGTCTATCAGTTCTTTATATGGCTATGCATAGCATTTTCCTTTGTCAGTCCTTCATACTTGTCTTAGATCATCATGTTTCCAAGAATAGGTGAGTCATTCAGAGTTGATCATCACACAATTTTGCAATACTGTGTAGAATGTTTTCCTGATTCTGCTTATTTCACTTTGCATCAGTTCATACAAGTCTTTGCAGGTTTTTCTGAAATCTGCCTGTTCAGCATTTCTTAATGCACATTAGTATTCTATTACATTCATATACCACAGCTTGTTCAGTCATTCCCTAATTGATGGGCACCCCCTCAATTTCTAATATTGTACCACCATTAAAAAAGGATGCAATTAATATTTTTGCTCATGTAGGTCTTTTTTATGATCTCTTTGGGATAAAGACCTAGTAGTGGTATCACTGGATCAAAGGTTATGCACATTTTGGTATAGTTCCAAATTGCTCTCCAGAATGGTTAGATCAATTCACAACTCCACCAACAGTGAGTGCATAGTGTACCAATTTTCCTACATTTCCAATATTTGCTCACAGGTAGGCTGAGCTAACTAAGCATCAACTTTATTTTGGTATATGGTGTAAAATGTTGGTAGATGCCTTGTTTCTGCTATACTATTTTCCAGTTTTCCCAGCAGCTTTTGTCAAATAGTGAGTTATCCCAGAATGTGGAATCTTTGAGACTATCAAACATTAGATTACTTTAATCATTTGCTTACTGTATTTTGTATACCTAAGCTTTTCCACTGATCTCCCACTCTCTTAGGCAATACTAGGTAGTTTTGATGATTGTTGCTTGATAATATAGCGTTAGATCTGGTATGGCAAGGTCACCTACCCTTGCATTTCTTTTCATTAATTCCCAGGATATTTTGGACCTTTTATTCTTCCAAATGAATGTTATTATTTTTTCTAGATCCATAAAGTCTTTTTTGGTAGTTTGATTGGCATGGCACTGAATAAGCAAATTAATTTAAGTAGAATTGTAATTTTATTATATTAGCTCTGCCTACTCATGAGCAATTGATGTTTTTCAAATTATTTAGATCTGACGTGATTTGTGTGAGAAGTGTTTTGTAATTGTGTTCATCTAGTTCCTGAATTTGTCTGGGCAGGTAGATCCCTAAATATTTTAAAATGTCTACAGTAACTTTAAATGAAATTTGTCTTTCTATCTCATTGCTGGGCTTTACTAGATACATGCACACACATATGTATGTGTATTGTGTGTGTATACATATATACACACACGTGATTTTCTATGTAGACCATCATAAAATCTGCAAAAAAAAATTATAACTTTGTTTCTTCATTGACTAATTTCTTTTTCTTCTGTTATTGGTAAAGCTAACATTTCTAATAAAATATTGAATAACAGCAATGATAATGGACATCCTTCTTCCACCCCCAATCTTGTTGGAAATGCTCCTAGCTTATGCCCATTACATATAATGCTGCCCAATGGTTTTAGATAGGTTCTACTTATCATTTTAAGGGAAACTTTATTCATCTTCTATCTAGTGTTTTTAACAAGGATGGTTGCTGTATTTTGTCAAAAGCTTTCTGCTATCATTATCATGAGATAATCATGATCTCTTTTTAATTTTGTCATTGTTATGGTCAATTATGCTAAAAGTTTTCCTAATATTGAACCAGCCCTACATTCCTGGTATAAATCCCAAGGGTTAAAGTTTATTATCTTCATGATAAGTTGCTGTAATCTCTTTGCTAACATTTTATTTAAATTTTTTTTATCAATATTCATTAGTGAAATTGGTCTATAATTTTCTTTCTCTTTGTTGGCTCTTCCTGATTTAGATATCAGCACCATATTTTTTATCCTCAAAGAATTTTGTAGGATACTTTCTTTGATACGGTACTAGAATTAATTGTTCCTTAAATGTTTGGTTGAATTCACTTTTAAATCCATCTGGTCCTGAAGAATTTTTCTCAAGGAGTTCATTGATGGCTTGTTCAATTTCCTTACCCGAAATGGGGTTATTTAAGTATTTTATTTCCACTTCTGTAAATCTGGGCCATTTATATATACTTTTTGTAAATATTCATCCATTTCACTTATAGTGTAAGATTTATTGCCGTACAGTTGGGTAAAATAGCTCCTAAGTAGTTTTAATTTCCTCTTCATTGGTGGCAAATTCACCTTTTTCATTTTTGATACCGGCAATTTGGTTTTCTTCTTTCTTTTTTTTAATTCAAATTAGTCCAAAGTTTATCTACTTTATTGTGTATTTTTTTTTCAATAAAACCAGCTTAGTTTTATTTATTAGTTCATTAGTTTTCTTAATTTCAATTTTATTAATCTCTCTTAATTTTCAGAATTTCCAGTTTGGAATTTAATTGGGGATTTTAATTTGTTCTTTTTCTAACTTTTGTAGTTGCATGCCCAATTCATTGATCTCTTCCTTCTCTATTTTACTCACATAAGTATTTAGAGATGTAATATTTCTCCTAAGAAGTATTTTGCCTGCATCACATAAGTTTTGCCATGTTGTCTCATTATGATTTTCTTGGATGAAGTTATTAGTTGTCTCTATGATTTGTTGTTTGACCCACTCATTCTTTAGGATTAGATTATTTATTTTCCAATTGATTTTTAGTCTGTCTTTCCATGGTCGCTTATTACATGTGATTTCTATTGCATCATGATCTGAAAGGGATGCATTTAATATTTCTGCCTTTCTGCATTGTATTTTGAGGTTTTTATGCTGTAGTACATGGTCAGTTTTTGTGTAGGTGCCATGTATCACTGAGAAAAAAAGTTATATTCTTTTCTATCTCCATTAATTTCTCTCTAGAGGCCTATCATATTTAATTTTTATAATATTCTATTTACCTCCTTAGTTTCTTTATTGTTTATTTTTTTGGTTGGATTTATCATGTTCTGAGAGGAAACAGTCATGGTCCCCCTCTATACAGCTTTGCTTTCTTTTTCTTCTTGTAACTCACTTGCCTTCTCCTTTAACAATTTGGATGCTATACCATTTGGTGTATATATGTTTGGTATTGATATTAATTCATTGTCTATAACAACTTTTAGCATGATGGAGCTTCCTTCCTTATCTCCTTTAATTAGATTGATTTTTGCATTTATTTTTGTATGAAATCAGGTTTGGTACACCTCCCCCCGCCTTTTTATTTATTTCAGTTGAAGGATAATATATTTTTTTTTCTCCAGCCTTTTACCTTTACTCCATGTGTAACTCTCTGCTTAAATGTGTTTCTTGTAAACAACATATCATAGGATTACAATTTTTAATTCACTCTGCTATCCACTTCCTTTTTATTGGAGAGTTCATCCCATTCACATTCACAGTTATGATTCATAACGGTGTCTTTCTCTCCATCTTATTTTCTCCTGTTTATACTTTACTCTCTCCTTTCACTCTTTTCCTCCTCACCAGTGTTTTGCTTTTGACCACTGCCTCCTTTAATCTTCCCTCCCTTTCCTCTTTCCATTACTGATTATTCTTTCCCTTTTTCCCTGACTTCTATCAACCCTCTCCCTTTTCTTTTCCCTTTCTCCTCCTACTTCGCTATAGAGTAAGATAGATTTCTATAACCAACTAAAGGTGTATATTATTCCCTCTTTGAGCCGAATATGATGAGAGTGAGGTTGAAACTATTTTTGACCTCCTACCTTATTTCCCTCTACTGTAATAGGTCTTTGCACATCTTCATGTGATGTAATTTACCCTATTCTGCCACCCCACTTCCTCTTCTCCCAATACATTCCTTTTATTCAAAGCTTAATTAATAATTTCTATCATCCTATCAAAAATGACTTATACCCACAACCTGTCTATGTATACCCATTCTAAAAGCTGTAATAAAGATGGAGTTCTCAAGAGTTATAAGTGTCATCTTCATGTGTAGGGATGTAAATATTTTAACCTTATTGAATAACTTTTTTTTCTTTCCTGTTTACTTTCTTATGCTTCCCTTGAGTCTTGTATTTGAATATTGAATTTTCTGTGCAGTTCTTGTTTTTTCATCAGAAATGATTGAAAGTCCCCTATTTCATTGAATATCCATCTTTTCCTCTGAAAGACTGTGTTCAGTTTTGCTGGGCAGTTAATTATTGGTTGTAATTCAAACTCCTTTGCCTTCTAGAATATTCTAAATCTTCTTATCCTTTAATGTAGAAGCTATGAAGTCCTGCATAATCCTGACTTTGACTCCATGACATTTAAATTGTTTCTTTCTGGCTGCTTGCAGTATTTTCTCCTTGACCTGATAATTCTGGAATTTGGCTACAATATTCCTGGGAGTTTTCATTTTGGGATCTTTTTTAGGAAGTAATTGGTGGAATTCTTTTAATGACTATTTTTCCCTCTGGTTGTAGTATACCAGGGTAGTTTTCCTTGATGATTTCTTGAAAGATGATGCCTAGGCTCTTTTGTGATCATGGGTTTCAGGTAGAGGAATAATTTTAAAATTATCTCTCCTGGATCTGTTTTCCAGGTCAGTTGTTTCTCCAATGAGATATTTTATATTTTCTTCTATTTTTGTTCATTCTTTCTATTTTGTTTGACTTGATGTCTCAAAGAGTCATTAGCTTCCACTTGCCCAATTTCTGTCCTTCTGTTTCCAAACTGTTGACTCTCTCTTGCATATCTCTCATTGCTTTTCTCAATTTTTCTTCTACCTCTCTTATTTGACTTTAAAAGTCCTTCTTGATCTCTTCCAAGAAGGCTTTTTGGGCTTGAGACTAATTCAAACTCCTTTGAGATTTTGGATGTAGGTATATTGATAATGTTCTCCTCTTCTGAGTTTGTGTTTTGATCTTCCCTATCACCATAGTAACTTTCTAAGGTCATTGTTTGTTTTTGATTCTTGCTCATGTTTTTTGCCTATATCTTGGCTTTTAAAAGTTGGAGTACAGAGGGCACTGTCCCAAGTGTCTTGTGCTGGGGACCTGGACCTGGTCACTGGCTTTGTGTGCTGTGGCTTATGGTGCTGGCACCTGGAGGTTGTAGAGGGTTTTGACAGCTTACCTGGTACTGAGCTAGGATCCTAGTGGTGATGTCTGGTATGTGCTGAGGCCAGGTAGGGTTTTTCTGTTTTTCCCTGGGGCTACACTGAAGTAAATGGAGGTTTGGCCACTCTATGATGACTGTGTGCCTGCCCAAGGCTGCACCAAAGCAGGGAGAGGTCCTGCCACTGGATGATGCCTGCCTGCCCAGGGTTACACTCATGCACACTGGTTCTCCAAGCTGGAGTATGCCAATTCTCTGGACTGTACTAAGGCACATGGGAGGTCCTTGCGTTAGCATTTTCCTGCTCTTCCACTCTGGGGATTAGGATTTCCCACTCATTTGCTCAGGTTAGGCTAACCCCTGGCTTTCTGGAATGCTTCCTATCCTGCAATGTGCTCCCCTTTTACCCAAATGATACAGACCTTTTTTGCCAATCCTTCAAGTCTTCTGCACTACAAGACTGCTCAATGTCTTTCTACTAGCTCTGCTATTCTAGGATTTTTTTCTGAGCACTATTTTTTGATTGTTCAGAGGTAAATAAGGGAGAATGAGAGATTACTGCTTATTCTAACATCTTGGCTCCCAGAAGTTCTCTCAGTCCCACCTTTTAATCAGTGCTTTCTCCACCTAGTGGGACTATAATCTAATTTTGCACTGTTTCCACAAGACTAAGACAGATGTTTTCATAATGATACTTTGTTAAAATCTAGTAAATCTATAACTACAGCATTTCTCTAATTTACAAGTCTAGAAAAGAGAGGTAGTATGGTACAAAACATTCTTTTGGGGGGAGAAGGCAAGGCAATTGGGGTTAAGTGACTTGCCCAAGGTCACACAGTTAGTAAATGTGTCAAGTGTCTGAGGCCGAATTTGAACTCAGGTCATCCTGATTCCAGGGCCGGTGATCTATTCACTATGCCACCTAATTGCCCCAGTGTGACGTGTTCTTGATAAAACTATATTAGCTTTTTATGGTTAGCATTTTTTTCCTAAAAGTTCATTTACCAACCATTCTGTAATTTTGTAAGGGAGTGGAATCAAGCTCAATGGCATATAATGCTTGGATCTATTTACTTCCCTTTTTAAAACTTGGGGCATCTGCCCTTTTTCAAGCTTTAAGTAGCTCTTCCATTCTCTATGAATTTGCAAAGCTCCTTTCAAGTCGCTAAGTAAATTACTTTATGAATTCTTGGGATATAAAAGTTTGTAGTTCATGTGAACCTAGTGATCTGAACACATCAAGAGCAACTAGTTAATATCTTATCATCCCCACACCTATCTTGGGTATCAATTTCATATTAGTGAATTTTTTGTTTGTTCTTATCCTAGCCAGAGGTCATTCTCCTCGGAAGACAAAACAGAAGACAAATGAGTTAGGTTTCATCACCTTGTCTTCATCATCGGTTATCTATACAACACAAATAAAGCCACCATCCTCTCTTATCACTGATCTTTTCTCTAATACCTTCTTTTATTTAAGTTGGCCTTCTTTGTCTATCTCAGTCCATTCTGAGTTTAGCACCCTGACATAAAATCTTGTAGGATCATTCCCTGCTTTGATATTTGATCTTCTTTATAATAATATCATAAAATCATAGATTTAAAGAACAAAAGAACCAGAGAGGCCATTCAGCATATGCTTTCATTTTACAAACTAGGAAAGTGATGCCCTGGAGAAGGTCTGTGACTTGTCCAAGGTCACACAGGAAATAAATTCCAGAGTCAGGATTCCAACCGAGATCATCAGACTCTGTTCTCTTGCTCCTCTATGCAGTACCATACTGCTACAAGGGTTCCAACTTGTTTATATGCCTATTTCAAATCTAAAATGGTCAATGATTTCTCTCTCTATTCACGATCATCTCTTTAGGCAACTGTTCCTTGTTTTCCTTATTAGAATAATTTCTGTTGTTTCTCCACTTGAGGAGGAAAGTGCTTCCTAAAATGAATAGTGTTTCAGTACATCATACATATGAGTTGCTATTACTATTACTCTAAGTTTTGAGTTAGCTATTCCTTTTCTTTCTAAGTCATCCCTAACACTTCTTATTTCTGGGCTTTTTTTTTCTTTGAACTCACTCCAATTTCTCTTATGTAAAGCTTCACCAGATTTGTTGCATGATATTCACTGTATCAAACTTAGCTTTTTCTCTCCACTGCCTGGAACATTTTGGAAGAAATGAAGGATCCTTTAAAGGCCTGCTTACCGAAAGAATACACATTTCTTGAGGGAAGAGATTGTTTTGTTCTAATCTTTGTAATAACCCCATTGCTGAGCATGGCATCTTCGACATAGAAGGCCTTTAATATATCATCATCATCATCATCATCATTGTCATCATGGTCAACATTATTGAAATGAGTTAATCAGTACTAAACAAAAATCTAGTTGATCTATTTCAAGAACTATCTCTTCTTCCTAAACAAAATGAGATTTATTTGGAAGGAGAAAATCACGAGGATAAAAGAACCTGAAAATGCAAATATAAAATTCTGAATACTGGAATGAAAATATATTAATGACCTGAGAGTCATAATTGAGTCAGATTTGTACACACATTCATACATACATACATACACACACACACATACACACACACACATACAAATATGTGGCTTTTTCCTGGTCACCAAGCAAAAGTCAAAAAAAGAAATTAGCATACCAGTTGTAGAGGTAGAGAGGCAAAGTGGGCAACCCTGAGTTACCAGGGCAAAAAAAATGAAGTCTCCTTTGAGGTATTTACATCAGTGAAACAACTCTACCTGACAATGTTTGTATATGCAGCCTACTGACTGATTTCCTGATCACCGAGCCAGAAGAGTTTAGCAATTTAACAAAATGAAACCCATCAAGTCTCCAAGACTAGATGGGATTTTCTCTAAGAGTTCATCAAAAAAAAAAGAAAAGGCCAGGTAGTTATGGCAAATGTTACAGGCAGCTTGTCAAGATGCAATGAAGTCGAAGAAAATTGAAACTTGCCAATACAATGGAGATGTTAGGAGTGATTGGGGCTACTCTGACACTTAAATGGTTTGGGCTTTCTAGGGAAAAAGAAAAGTTTAGGAAGAAAACATTAAAGGCAATAGGTTTGCCATTAAAAACATTTTTCCCAGGGGTGGCCAGGTGGCTCAGCGAGTAAGAGCACCGGTTCCAGTGTCGGGATGACTTGGGGATCAAATCCAGGCTCAGATACTTAGCAACACCCCCAGAAATAACTGGCTGTGTAACCTTGAGCAAGTTACTTAACCCCGATTGCTTATAAAAAAAGAACATTTTTCCCTTAAAAAGAAAACGTAGAGATTTCTATGACATGAAGTGACATTTCTGTCAAAGTTCTCAAAAGAGATAGAGATGTAGAACTTCTGTCCTTGATCAAAATCTCTGCTTCCAGTGATGGTTTCCTTGGGAATATTAGATTGTGCTCCTGCCTTGTCTAGCGACTTTGAATAGATGTTCTTCTTGCATGATTGATGTTAAAAAGGAATTCATTTCTATATACTTCTTAAATTTAAAGTGATTGACCTATTTTTAAATGTATGTGAGGAATTGAGATGTTCTTGAAATTTATTTAAGGTGTTTGTTTTGTTTTACTTAACAGCTTTTGAAGACAAGTCATTCTGAACTAAGGATTGTTTGGACTGCCTCTTCTATCTGTATCTATGAAAGGCATGAGCATAAAGTCTCCCTTATCAATGTGATGGTATTAGTGAAAATCAGGGTTAAAGCAAAGTTTAAAATCATTTCAATTTCATGCTGTTTGATTCAAGAAGTTAATTGTGGTGAATAGGTTCCTATATTCAAAGAATTGCACTTTTTTTATTCAATTCAGTTCAGCACTTCAATGTACAATTGCTAAGCCTCTACTGAGGGCTGTTGTGAGAATGAAATGAGATTTATACAAAGTGCTTTACAAATCTTAAAGCATTAAATAAATAAATGCTAGCCATGACAATGGCAAAGATGATGATGATGATGATAGGTCCTTTGGGTGGACTTAGTTCTACTCTGGTGTATTCACATCCTTTATCAGCTTTATTGGAGCTAACTCCTCAAAATGTGTGGACTCTCTTTCCCCAGTATGTTCTTTCTCCAAGGAACTAGACCTATGTGGGAACAAGGCTGGAATTCTGTAAGTGAACCATTTAAAGACAATGATAATTCCCCTTTAAGCATTCTCCTATTCCCTTTTATTAAAGATTTCCTTCTCTCCTAGATTTAGGGAGGGGATTATGAAAGGAAACCTCTTGTCTATACCTTCACAAAATTGAAAATATTACTAAAAACACCAGAGTTCTAATCTTAGATCATCAAGGAACTCAGTATATAAAGTTGAGAAAGATAAATTAAACTCCCTGACCCTGTGTCCTTATTTATCAAATGAATGTATTGGATTACATGAGTTTTAAGGGCCATATGAGTAATGTGATTTAAATAATCCTTTCAATAAATTATTCAATAACGATTTTTTTTGTTTTAAAATCATTCTATGAATAGAGGATATACATGAATTTTTTCATAAAGCTTGAAGAGAAAGATAAAAAATATCAAAGTAACTAATAAATGATGTTGCCCAATGAAGCATCTGTGAAACCTAATTAAATGACTGTACTATAAATTATTTTTCTTGGCTATATCTGTGAATGATTTCTCAAAGGAAGAAATAATCTCACTCAATTTCACCAACAAAGAAGAGCTTATTTCTAGAGCTCTAGTGAAAACACCTGTTTTTTTCTGAGAATATGTCCTACTGTGTTCATCATTTGATTTGATTTATTTTCTTTCAGAGGAGATTTTCTAAAGCTACAAGAAGACTTGCTATATATTTAAAATGTAAAGTTAAGTCCTAGCATTTAAGGAGTTGAAATCATGATTGAATGCATGTTGTAATGCATAGGCAACAGAGTGGTGTCAGCCATGTTATTGCCAGCCTTTGAGTTGAAATTAAGACACTAATAATTATTATTTAGATATTAATCTCACCATTTTCCTTCTTAACAGCAACTCTGAGTGAAATAAAATGTGCATTTTGAATTCACGCTTGACATTAAAGGAAATTGAGGTTCTGAGGAGTCTCATAACTAGTAAGAGGGGGAGCAGAACCTTAAAACCAAAACTTCTGATTGACCATCTTATACTACATCATACTGAAACCCTTTAAAAAAGTTGTTGAGTATTCTGTTGGTTTATTTGAGCTAAAATTTCTAGAACCTAAATGAAACCTTTTATCATTCCTCTTCAGGCTAGGTACTTCTTAACAACCAGAGCTATCTAAAAATGAAATGGGATAACTCTGAGAGTAGTGACTCCTCCCCTATTGGATTCCTTCAGGCAAAGTCTGGAAACACTTATTGAATATGTTGGAAAGGAAATTCTTCTTCAGATATGTTTTGGACTAGATGGATACTAAGATCACTTCCAACTGCACAAAACAAAATTTGTGATATACCATTATGGGAACTCATTCCATTTTCAGACAGTTCTAATTATTAGGAATTATTTTTTTTAATCATGAGCTGAAATACATCTCTAACTTTCACCCACTGGTCCTTTCCAATTGACTAATGGAGAATAATTCTAACCCTTTTTTCTGAATGAAAATACAGCAAATATTTAAGGATACTTATTATGCTCTTCCCTACTCTCACCAAAAATAAAGCAAAAGAAATGGAACAAAAATCTCCTCCACTTTAAATTGTTTTTGCCACAAAGGAATAACCCAGCTCTATGCACTTGTTAACTTTTGTATCAGAGTTTCCTTCCCGACCAAGGGGGAAGGGAAGCCTTTGATTTGGAAGACTTCTTACTTCTTTGACTCACTGTCCTCATCTAGTGGAATCTAGAAACTTCTGTATTTTGTACTATCTTAGGGTAGCCACCAACCTCCCCACACTTCCCCAAGAAGTCAGTATCACAAACCTTTAAAATATAGAAGTTTTATTTGCACAGAATGTTCTAATATCTGAGCCTATAGTCAAGTGATCTCTACTACAATATGGGGGTCTGTGCTAGCTTGCATGGAATTATACAATCAGCCAGCAAGTATTTAAGTACTTACTATGTGACAGGCTCTGTACTAAGCTCTAGGAATAAAAAAAGGCAAAAGTTACATTGTCCTGTAATTTAAATCATTTTTCTGAAGGGTGCTCATCAAAAGGAGAGAATTGTTCTTGTATATTTACACTTTGCAACTCAATATTCTTTCTTCATTATTCTCTTTCCTGTTGGCACTCCAGGGCTCTCCTGCCATAGTCATCCATTCCCAGAAAGTATAAGGGATCTTCCTCAATGCTCTTACAATCTTGTATATTTTGTTTCATGCTTATAAAAACATTATTATAACAAGGAGTATATAGGCTTTGCTAGACTATCAAAGAAGTCCGTGACACAATCAAAAGGGTTAAATGTTCTTGATGTAGGTGAACACTTTTGTATATCATGAAGTCTGTTAACAATTTCTTCAACAAGTAATCAGTCAGACTCCACCTGATGACCTCCTCTGGTATAAATGCACTACCCCTACACGACAGCACATTACATTTTACATAACTCCAAAAATCTAGGACATTCTTTTCTGCTTCTATCAAAGCAAAGTGTTCCTTTCTTGAACTTCTGCTTGCTACTCAAAATTCTGTTACCTGGGACCATATGGAAAAATTAACCTTTTTACACCTCTAGAATATATTTTATAGGGATTCCACCTAAACTTCCCTCTATTATCTTCACTTCCGCATCACAAATCCTTCCTCCCGCCCCAGTCTAAGAATCCTTCAGCTATCCTTCTTGCCCTCCTATAAACTCACTTAAGTCTATAAAATCCCCCTCATCTTAAAATGGGACTCTGATGTATGAACATATCTCAACCTGTCATCTGACTAGGGAAGCATACAAACCTTTTTCTATACACTATAATTCTATTAATATGGCATATGATTCTTTTACCTTTTTTGAATGTAATATCACTTTTTTGACTCATCTGAGTACCTTAGTTCAGTAAGTTTTACATATGAAAATCTGTTTAATTTCCCCCAATTTGTACTTCTACCAATGTATTTCTTCTTCAGAATGTAAATTCATCCATACTAAATATCCTAAATTGTAGCAAAGTTGAAGAGCTGCCACACAAAGGTACTTTACTTATTTCTTACTTATTTCTTCTTTGGCTCATCTAAAAGCATCAAATGGGTGAAACTTACAAAAAGGTCAATTTAGATTTGAATTAAGATATCTGACTTCCTTCTGGTCATCTGACAGCAAACATTTTAAAATTAAGTTGCAATGCTATGGATGGCAGTGTTTAAGTGATTTCCAATTCTTGTATTATAGGAAAGAACTATGCCAATAGGTGCGATGAGAATCCTAGGCACAGAGGGCAAATTGTATACTAGGACACTGGTACCCTCTCTCATGGGGATCTCCATATCTTCTTTGAAAGCCACCTGAAACATCCTAGGAGAAAAAACAGAATTCTGCCAAGAAGGCAAATCCTATTTCATTTCTGACAACAGAGAACCAGGGCTTGGTCGTGCCAATTTAGGCATTTCCCTAATGAGATGATAAAAGGAAATTAAACTGACACATTTCAGCCCTAAGACTTCTTAAGCACCTATTTAAGAGGCTACACTTCCTAATTTTAATACACACACACACACACACACACACACACACACACACACACATATATATATATTATTTCTAGGTGGAAATAGGCCTGAAGCCAATCTAAAAACTATAATATGGGAGAGCTGCCAGGACAGCAATTAGACACTGAGCCCTAAAATTTTTTTTTAAATAAAAATAGGGGCAGCCAGGTAGCACAGTGAGTAGGAGCACCGGCCCCAATGTCGGGATGACCTGGGGATCAAATCTGGGCTCAGACACTTAGCATCCACCCAGAAACACCTGGCTGTGTAACCTTGAGCAAGTTACTTAACCCCAATTGCTTAGGGGTGGCCAGGTGGCTCAGCGAGGAAGAGCACTGGCCCCAGTGTTGGGATGACCTGGGGATCGAATCCGGGCTCAGATACTTAGCACCACACCCAGAAATGACTGGCCATGTAACCTTGAGCAAGTTACTTAACCCCAATTGCTTAAAAAAAAAATAAAAATAAATTGGTAGACAGTTCTACCTGGAACTATTTTTTCCAATATGTGTTTTTAGGATTCAGTTATCTTGTTCAGGATTTCATTTTCATCAAGCATTGAGTACTGCCTTAAGTATAACTACCTTCTGTTCTTCACTTTACCACCATGGCAAGCAAAGCTTTTTTCCTTTGAGACTGGTGTTTCTTCCTCTAAGGCAAGAGTTGTTTTTATTCAGGTGTCTCTGTCATATCCAACTTTTTATGACCCCGTGGACCTTTGTCACATTCCCTGCAAGCTAGCATGGACGACCAAAATTGTAGTAGAGATCACTTGATGATATGCTCAGATATTAGATCATTATGTGCAAATAAAACTTCCATATTTTAAAGGTTTGTAATATTGACCACTTGGGCGAAGGTGGGGAAGTTGGTGGTGACCCTAAGATAGTGCAATGTGCAGAAGTTTCTAGATTCCACCTGGATTACCTTGTCTATGGGGTATTCTTAGAAAAAATACTGGAGTTGATTGCCATTTCCTTCATGAAACAGTCTATTACAGTACCTCTTATGCTTAATATTTATCATATGTATTGTTGCTACCATGCAACAGTGATAATTTGGCTTCAAGATTCAAATACTATTCAAAGAAGAGCAATGATGCTGATAGTAACAATGATAAGAGCTGACATTTGTAGAGTGTTTTAAAGTTTTTAAGGTGTTTTACATACGTCATCACATTTGGGACTCACAACAATCTTGTGATGTAAGTACTGTAAGTGTTATTCCTACATTCAAGTAAACTAAGGCTGTAGAATGAGAAAACTGCCTGGTCCTACTTCTCTTAATTATAGCAAAATTACATCTAAGTCTAAGCAAGAACTTTACTTCAACAGATCTCCAGTTCTGGCATCTTGTGTCATTTGAATCATCAACCATAGCACAGTTGAGTCTTTCTTGGGCTCCTGTATCAGTAAGCACCCTAGCACACCCAGGATGCTGGCTAGCACAGGTGCTTTGATGTGCTTTTCTAAAGGAAAGCAAATCCAAAGGGGTTAACAATCTTACTTTAACCAAACACACACATATATGTATATATACATATATGTATGTATGTATGTGTATATATATATATGTACTTGTGTGTGTATATATGATTCACTTAGTTCAAGGGGAAAAAGTCAGCACCCTGAACTTCAGAAAATACAAACAGATATTACAAGCAGAAAAAAAATACAGACAGAGAAAATAACACAATTCAACAGACCAATACACAGGGCTTATAGCTATCTGACCATTGAATGCATGCATGCAGTGTTAGTTACCAGAAAAAGAAGCACCAACATCTGGGCTTTCAAAGCCAAAGGGCTCAACGGTTGCCCAGAGTCACATCTGGCCAAATCACACAACTTTTCCCATAAGTGAGCCCCAAAGCAAAAACCTAACCTCAGAGGTATATATAACCTTCTCTAGGGTTGGAGAACACCATAATCTTCATGACCCACTGCCTAATTACAAAGTAACAAAAGGCAGACCTTCCTGAAAAACAAGCCTCCCCTAAGCAAGCTTCTCTAGTTGAGATCCAAGTGAGGCCCAGTAAGGGACAAGAAGATCTTCAAATTCTTTTACCATTACATCTCCAAATAATGAATGAGACACAGCTCTTCCCTGTTTGAGTCAAAGGTTAGCTTTCTTCAGGTTTTATGTCTTAATACTTTTTTCATCAAATCTTAGAATTCTGAATGCTCTGATCTACTAAAAGTTTGTCCATTTTACTCATTAATCTAATCCCCTCAAATAAACACTGAATCGGCTCATCAGGAAAGTTCAGTGCCAATCCGTGGATATTCTATTTAACATAACTTTACTACATCCTCACTTCTAAACTTGTGCTTCCTCATTCCATGATTTCCTTCCATAAACTAACTTGTTTTGAACATTTCTGAACAAGGAAGACTTATCTATCACTACTCATTATTAGCAAGATTAAGCCAACAGTCAAGCACTAATGAAGAATGGCTTGCCCCATGAGCTGAGGAGAATGATTGCCTGAGTTGAATACCCCACAAGTGGAGTTTTCATGAAGAATGACCCCAGAATGTTTCCAGTGGAGGCTACTACCAAGAAAAAATATCTAATAGCAAGCAATATCAAGGATAATAATTTTATAAGCTCATTGCTTTGAGATGAATTGGACCTTGGAGGCCAACTATGTCAATATCCTTATTTCACAGATGAAGAATCTGAGACTCAGAGATGTTAAGTGACTTGCCCAGCCACAGGTAGTAAGTTTGAATCCTGATCCTCTAATCTTAGAGTCAGTGTTCTGTCTACTGTAGCATTTTCTCCATGAAAACATACATGAAGTCAGAACAATATAATAAATGTCCACCATACAAACTGTCCCCATTAGAAAAGTAAAAAGAGAAAACAAGAGTCCTAAATTGATTTGAAAACACTTGGCAAAGAAAGCAGTGATCACCAAGGAAAAGTATAATAAAAATTAACTACCTCTAACTATTTGTGAGGCTATGGTCAGGTCATGATGCATGTGAGAGTATGTTTTCTTAGATAAAGTATGTATATTTATATCACTTTAATTTTTATAAAGCCCTCTATGTAAACAAAATCATTAATCCTCACAAATCTATGAGGTAGATATTATTATCATCTCATTTTTATAACTTCCTCTTCAAAAACAAACAAAAGACCTCGTTTCATCATGTGCTCAAAGGTAAGCTTGTTTCATAATAAGCTTGTTCATCTTTGTAGCAAATGGTATTCCTGGATGAATTTTTCAGCTTATGTGATCATATCTGTTACAAAGATATAGAGAAATCTATGGGCTAGACAAGATCACCCAGCGGATATGAACATATATATATCTGATGAATAAAATATGAAGATGGGTATAAGGATCATGGTGACCATGATAGTTAAAATGAAAATTTTAGCTCAAGAATAAAAAAAATGCAAAGAATCAAAGTCCTGTGGCCAACTCAGAAATTCAATATAGTAAACTCTAAGTATTTTCTTCAAGAAAGGAAATGGGTAATGGATGAATTGAGCACTGAACATTCCTAACTCCTCCCCCTCAAAAATGAGTGCACTACCTTGTAATACATTGGAAATAACTGGGTAGTGTGTCTATATTCATATATCATCTATATCTATATGTCAATCCAGATATTCTCTATAAAAATAAGAAAAGCATGCTTAAGAATTAATTGATTGGGGCGGCCAGGTGGCTCAGCGAGTAAGAGCAGCGGCTCCAGTGTTGGGATGACCTGGAGATCAAATCCCGGGCTCAGACATTTAGCACCCACCCAGAAACACCTGGCCGTGTAACCTTGAGCAAGTTACTTAACCCCAATTGCTTAAAAAAAAATTAATTGATGCAGGAGGCTAAAACCCATACTCCTGTAGTTACTTTCTGGTCTCCTGAATTTTAAGCCAGCTGATAAGGAATCAGGGAAAGGCAAAGGAGCTTTGCTCCACTGAATAAATGCTGTATTCTTGCTGAATATCCTTCCTATGTTATTGTTAAGTCAATGTCCTTTTCTTAACTTTTAGGTGGTCTCCCAGCATTCTTTAGTCAACAACATTTATTAGGTACTTGCTATGTTCCAGTCAGTAAGTTACTAGAGATACAACAAAGAGGGTAAAAAAAAAAAAATCAGTATTTCCCTCAATGAGCTCACATTTTAATGGGGTGGGGGGAAGGAGATGACATGCAAATAACTAGGTTGATATAAAATGCAAATATAAGGTACAAAATAGGTGGAAGGCAATTTCGGAGGGGGAGATACTAACCACTGAGGTGATTAGAAAAGACCTCATGAAAAGGGCAGTATTTGAGTTTCAAAGGAAGCAAAAAACTAAATAGCAGAGGTAAGGAAGAAATACATTGCAGATACGGAAGATAGGCTTTGAAAAAAGCCTGGGGATATAGTGTTAAGTGTAGGGAACAGCAATTGTCTAAAGAGATTGTAAAGGTAGGCAAAGATCATGTTTGATTAGCTTTAAATGCCAAGCCAAGGGGTATATAGAGTATTATATTCAATTCTGGATTTCTGAAGTGTTACTAGAAAACTCATGTGATTCCAGAAGAAAACAATTTAGATGATAAGTCTGGAAATCATCTCATTTGAGAAAGTATTAAAGAAACTGAGAACATATGGAGTAGAGAAGACAGGACTACGGTATACATAATAACAATTATCCAATATTTTACAGGCTATAATGTGGCTGATGCAGGAGATGCTACATGTTGGTCAAGAGACCGCTAAATTCAATGGACAGACATTACTGAAAGACTTGTTTGGGCCTTTGGCATAAACTTAGCAGAGAAACAACTGAATCAAAGACTACAAGACCAAATACTGAAAATCAAGTGAGGGGAGATAGATATGATCTGGAGGTAAAACTTAGCATGTATATGATAAAAACATGACAATGCTACTAATCTTAATACTAAATCAGATACAGAGAAAGGACTCTACCTGTTCTGCAAAGCTTCAACAGGAACAATTACAAGCAATGGATAAAAGTGGCAGAGTCATATGTAACCTTGATGTAAAGAAAAACTATCTAATAAGGAAACCAATGGGAAAGTAGAATGAGCTATCTATGGAGGTAGCGGGTTCTCCTTTACTGTACCCAGTACTCTATTATTGGTACAAGGTGAAGAATGGTTAGCTTTAATTAGAAATAATATATAAAATGCTTTTTTCTTTGTCCTTTATTGCATACAACAAAGCATAAAGTTGAGTTTTATAATAACTACTATTTAACCAATGAAGTTCCTATGCATAACAGAGAAAATATGTTTAAGAAAATTAGATTTGGGGTTGGTGATCTCTTGCTACAGAAATATATACTAACAATGAAGGGTATCTCAGTGGCAACCTAAACTCCAAAGTTCAACAAGTATCCTTTGAGAAATATATTTGTTACTTCTTATATCATATAATTCTCATCTTGTCTAAGGGAGTTTCTATTATTTCAGGAGCTTTGCCACTTTCAGAGTTGAGGTTTATAATGGCTATTTCAGCTTTCGTGCTATAATAGGGGACTTTAAATCATACAAACTCAGTCCTGTAGCACAACTAAACTGCACTGTTAAGAGATTTCAGTAAACACACATAAATACACATAATTTATATTTATATATGCATGTATACCAGAAATTCCCATATGTGTGGATAGATAAATATATGCATGTACATATAAATATACATGATTGTGGGCATACTCATTGAAATATTTCTGTAATACACTTCAATTTTGTTACCAGATAAAAGGCCATGTATGTTTGCATACATATGGGTATATGCACAAATTGTGTAGATTTTACAGAACATACATATATAAGTTTGTATTCCTAGGTGCATATTTGCACATATCTGCATGTAAGCATCTATAGATAGATAGACAGATACATAAGCATATATATGTGCATGTACTCATATAGATATATATGTGCATATTCTATATATTATATATACACACATTCACACACAAATATAAGCATACACATGTAAATACTAGAACGCCATCATATGCGTGCATGTATGTATGTATACATATGTATACACATACATGTATGCATTTGCAGTTATACACCTGCAACTATACAATAGGAATATAGTTTCATACAGTGCTACATGCTGTCCTAGTCAGTAGAAATAATACATTTACAATGCAGACACAGTAACTATCTTCACAAAGTATATAAACTAGCAAGAAGAGAAAATGCCATATTCTAGTAAGCCTGTATTTTATATAAAGGTGTTAATATTGAAATAGATCAGTGTTTAATATGAATAAATACTTATAAGAAGCATCTGTACATATATGTGCATATGCTTCATTTTCGATTCAATTTACACGCACACATAGATCACCTAGAAACTTTTGGCTTATAATCATATTTGCATAGACACGGTTGCTTTAAAAGTTGTACATATGTACACATATAAAATAAAATCATGTTATACTCTCATAATACCTTTATGGAAACACAGTGTGTATATATGTGTGTATACATATATATATTCATAAATGTGTATGTATATGCTTAGTTTGGAACTATTTCTTAATATTAAATGATAGTGTGCTTTCTAGGGTACATGTCATTTCTCTCCTGATAGTTATCAAGAACCATCAAGATGGACCCCATGTTTTAATTAACGATGCATTTCTTCTGCTGGCTAGTATGGTGTGTTCCACATAGTAAACATATAATAAATAACTGATGAATGAAGTAATATATGCATTGAATTTGAATTGATCTTACATTAAGTAAATTTATGACATTTTACTATACTCTTTTTCATATAATCCTTTCAATTATAATAATTCTTTCCCAGGTCTCATTTTTGGTAAAGAAAGGTACTCACGAATGATTTTCATTTTAAGTGCATTAAAATGTACACATAATGTTTTAAAAATGCAGATCCCTTCAAACAACTATTTGACATACTTGTACTATATTCCAAATTATCATAATAATTTCTCTCATGTAGAGTGAAATGTTATACCTCTGAGGTCGAAAGGAAGTGATTTTCACAAGGCTTTCTAGTAAACTTGTATGTGTAGGTGATGAAAACAAGGGTGTTGTCTATTAGAAAGCCAGGAACATTTTAAAAATGAATTTCTACAGCTTCATCTGTAGTGGCTGCCATGATATGACTGTGGTTCTTTCAAAAGAATTTTTTCAATCACATTAATGAGAGCATGTTTTTCCCTTTAATGTATCTGTATAGGGAGCAAATGCTGTTTCATCATATTGATGAACGGTTCCATTAGTACATTTTGTACAGTGCCACTTCATGTAATGCTACAAAGATGCTGTCCCTTCTGAAAGCTTCTGATAGCATTGCTAAAAATTGAATTTTATGAAAGTATAGTTCAGGTATTCATTATCTTTCCCTTGGACTATTGTAATAGCTTCTTTACTGTTCATCTTCTCTTTAGCCTCTTTCTATTTTATCCTTCACAAACTTCCAAGACAATCATACTAATGGTACCAGCCCTCTCTCCATCCTCCCTCCTGCACACATTCAAGACCTTCCATTTGCTACCAAAGAAAATATAAAGTGTATAACCAACCATTTGTGGCCCTTCACAATTTGTCTCCAGTCTCCCTTCTCAGTCACATATTGGTCTACAATCTCTTTTCTGCATACTACAATGTGTTCCAGCCAAACTGGTCTGTAAGCTGCTCCCAAAAATCCTTCTGCTCCTTCCTTCCTCAATGCATTTGAACATCCCATGTGTCTGGGATAAAATCCTTCCTCATTTTTCTGCCTGGTTTTATCCTGCTTTCTCCTCAGTTTCAAATTCCTCCCTCCAATTTCCTTCATTTTCCCTCCAATTTCTATGGGGTTTCTCTTCTTACCTTTGTATTCTAAAGTTGAAATTTCTGGGTAAATTTCAGAAAAATAGGAATAGTCAAGATTTCACACTTATTCTGCAGATGGATAGGACAAAAAAGTAGAAAAATGTAGCAGTTATATTTAACTTCTCAGAGGAAGTCACCAAAATTAGAAACTAGAGAAAATGTCAAGTTTTTGTAGAAATGTATTTTCCTGTATTTATAGGCTCAGCAAAAGTTCAGAGAAACAAAACACAGGTACCATACCAGATTGTGGTCATGCCAAACCAAACAATGGTTTGGGAAGGATGGCAATAGTTAGTGGAAAATGGTCCTCATTCCAACTAAACATGTTTTAGGACCCAGTAGCTTCATGATAATATTGAACCAATCTCCTTAAGGAGTTCTCTTTATTGGGAAAGAAATGTCACACGCATATCAGTAAAGGAGATCCTCCTTCAACTAAAAACTAAATAGAGAATTTTCCAGCAGATCCATTATTGGGACTCATAAGATTTAGAGTAGGAAAGGACATGAGATCATCTTGTCTAATGTCCTGATGTTACAGATAAGAAAAGAGAGGCCCAAAAAGATTATCACTTGATCCTGATCACCTAAGTGACCCAAAAAAGAATAGTAACCAAGGTTTTCTGACGACCAACCTGGTTTCCTCACATTGGTTGTGTGTGTTTCAGAGCCCATCAGTCCTGACATTAGATAAAATCTGTTACATATTGCATTTATTTTGTGTACATCATATACTGCCCTGTATCATTTGCATACATATCTTATTTCTTTCACTAAACTGCAGAGTCCTAGGGGGCAGAGAAAATAACTTAATCTTTTACTCACTGCTATTATGAGCACATAATATGCTAAAATATAATTTTTGATTACTATATTAGTAAAGTGTTATTCCAAGGCAATTTTAAAAATATAAAAGACCAAAGATTAGATTGCCATCTACATTTTCTTAAATTTCACAAATTTACAATTTTGTAATATAATTTACATGTATTCTAATCTAAGTTCTGTCCCTTTATTCTACCAAAAATAGCAATTAGCATGAGTACTACTACTAAATACTAATATTACTATTAATGTGTATATAGTACTAATAATTGTATGTGGCAGACACTGTACTCAGTACTTTATAATTCTTGTCTCATTTGATCCTCATAGCTATTAACCCCCATTTTATAGAAGAGGAAAGTGAAGTAAAGACAGATTAAATTATTTTCCCAGTGTCACAAGGTTAATGCATAGAGGTTGGATTTTTACTCAGGTCTTCCTGACTCCAGTTGAGTATACTATCCAATATACCACTAAAAAAGTAGTTTTTCATCTACTTATGACAAACATCCTCAGTGTTCCCCAATTTGGATAATTCCCATTTAATCTGTTTGTTAAAGCTGATTTTGAATATATATCTTAATTGGGTAGAATTTAAATATGATCTTTCCCTTACCCCTTCAGCTTGCTAGGTACTCCCTTGGAAATTAGTGATGTGTAGAAAGATTATGGGACTTAGAAACAGCAAACCTATTTTTCCCACTTATTGTGTAAACTTGGAGAAGGAATTTAAGGTTTCTAAGCATATTTCCTAATTTTTAAATGGTGATGATGACATTTGTGCTGCCAAGTTCACAGGGTTTTTATTTGAATTCTATAAGATATTGCATTTAAATACTTGGCAAAATGTAAAACACTCTAGATACATTACATTGTGTGCCTAAGGAAAAAAAAATCATGCAATGATAAAGTTTTCTAAATACCTTTTTAATGTTCATAACTATTGATTTTTGAAAACCTATCCCATGTCTTATTCTATAGCAAGCACTGAGGAATAACACCAGTACATGAGAGCTACTTCCCCAAATAGGATGCAGTTTAAAACGTGATCAGTAAGTGGTACCTTCTGAAATTGAATCATTATAAAATGGAAAAGATCCAGTAACTAGACTGCTTCTTAAAACTTTTCAAAGGACCTACCCTTAAAAGGAAGTTGCCTTTAAAATATAATGAGAGGAAAATAAGTTGCAATCTAAAACAAAACAAAAAAACACACCTAAAAGGTATGTTAAACAGAAGTATTGTACATTACCATCATTTATTTGTTCATAATTAATAGATATATACAGCTGAGAGATATACCATCCTACTGCCTGGACTCTAGTGTTGACAGAAAATGGCTATAAAAGGAATATTGATTAATAATGACTAATAAGGAATATTGAAAAATGAGAGTTTGATAACTCATAATGGATTATAGCTTAAGAGCCAAAAGTGATTTTAGAGCAGTGGTGTGAAGCTCAAATAGAAATGGGAGCTGCTAAGCCATGTATAAGGATCCCTATAGGCTGTGTAGATGGTGCGATGGATACAGCAGTGGATATGGAGGCAGGAAGATCTGAGTTCAAATCCAGATTCAGATATCTTTTAGCTGTGTGATCCTGGGTGAGTCACTTATCCCCTATTTGCCTCGGTTCCTCATCTGTAAAACAGGAATACACTAGAGAATATAATGGCAAACCATTCTGGCACCTTTACATAGAAAAATTCACAGACCAATCCATGGAGTCAAGAAGAATTAGACATAACTTAATGACTGAATAGCTATATAGACTGCATGTTGACTTAGAAAACCACATATTAACATTATCTGTATTTTATTGTACTTTTATTTATTTGGTTAAATATATTCTAATTATATTTTAATCTGGTTTAGGCTTCACTCAGGAGTATAGGACTTGTGTTTGAAACCTCTCCTCTAGAGGTCATCATTCTAGCCCAATTCCTTATGTCAAATAATGCAAGGAAACCAAGGACCAGATAATCTCAGTGACCTATTTATTCAAAATCATATAGGGAGCACGTGGAAGAGCTGGTATTTAAAGCATAGTCTGCTTCAAACAGATTTGGCATGCTCTTGGAACTTGGCAATCAAGCATTTTTCAGGAAGGAGAAAGCTCTGATTCTAGACATATGTATCGGTTTGTCAATAAAATATACCAACAGCAGAGAAAGACAATTTACCAAGCTACTATAGCCTGGTGGAAGTGATGTCCTTAAGAATTCTAACTCCCTGTGAACTAGTCCATTCTGGAGATCCATTTGGAACCACATCCAAAGAGATACAAAAATGGGCATACCCTTTGACCCAGCTATTTATACCCACTGTTAGGTCTGTATCCCAAAGAGATCAAAGAAAAGAGAAAAGGACTTATTTGTACAAAAATATTTATAGCAGCTCTTTTTGTGGTGGCAACAAAATGGAAATCAATAGAATGTCCATCAACTGGAGCAGGGCTGAACAAGTCATAGTATATCATTGCGATGGAATGCTATTGTTCTATAAGAATGATGAGCAGGGGGAGAGGCTGGAGTCATGGTGGACTAAGGGCAAGTATTAAACTGAGCTCTCGCAAATTTCTCTCCAAACTACTTTAAAATAATGCCTCTAAACAAATTCCAGAATGGCAGAATGAACAAAAGTCTGGGATAAAACAATGTTCTAGCCCAAGACAACTTAGAAAGTCAACAGGAAATGTGTATTTCACTGGAGTAAGAGTGGGGCATTCTTCAGTGTAGATCATACACTGGCAAACCAGAAATAAGACAAACCCCAACAAGCCAACACCTGTCCTTGGAGGTAACTGAATTAAGTAGCTGCAACTTCCAAAGCTCTAATCCAATAGAGAATAAGGAGGTTGGATTGGTTGAAAGGAAATGACAGGGCATCCCTTGCTGGCACTGGGTGAAGGACTCAGCTGCAGTATCTGTATGAGGATCCAAAATGCAAGCCTGAGTCACAGTCCCACAGTGAGGGGGAGCAATAGCACACTAGACCTTGCAGTCAGGGGTGAACAGGGACCCTTATTAAAGTTCCAGGACAGAAAAGAGTGTTTTAGTGACTCATGGATCATAGCACTGGCCAGGAGAGCAGTGACCATACTTCTCATTAAATCGTATTACCTTGGAAGAACTGAAAATGTACAGATTCCCAGAAATAGCTCTGAAAACAGCAGCACAAAATGTCTGAAGATTCCGCCTCAGGTGTGAAGCCCAAATTAAACAAAAAGTTGGAGGTCAAGAAATAGACTTAAAAAAGTAAGCAAACAGCAAAAAAGAACCTGACCATAGAAAGCAAATAAGGTGACAGGGAAGATCAAAATAAAAACTGGAAAAACAGTCGCATGAATATTCCAAACAACATTACATAACTTCACATGGTTATTCCCACTGAATTCCTATTTCTTATGACTCTTTTCTTGGTTATTCCATTGGATCACTGGTTGCTAATATCTATCATCTGTATTCCCTCCCCAAACTGCAAATAGACTACCCCATCAATGAAAGACTATGGTCTGGCTTTGGGTGAGAAAACTGAGTGTGTTCCTCTCTGTTTTTCAACCAGGTCTCCTGTCCTTTAGCATCATAGCTTCATTCCCTGATCAAGAAATACTTCAAATCAGAGCTTGATATCTGCCCCAACACCCACTCTGATATAGAGACAAGACTGAGCCTGACACAGCATTTTACATTTGATGTGACATGAAATAAAAAAGATATCTTTGAAGGGTTTTTGGTTTGTTTTCAGAATAACATTGCATGACAGTATTTAATATTTAAGAAAAATGAGATTGTGTCTGTGAAGATAAATTTTTTATGGGTGATACTGCAATTAGAGGACAGATTATTAGACTTTAGAAAAAACTAAGTATGAGTTAATAAAGCCCTAAATAAATGTGTAATGTTCGGTTAATATGAAGGACATTTGATATTTCAATGAATCTATGAGTTCACTGATATGGGTATTTCTTATAATGAACCATACCATAATGATAGCTAATAACAATAGCAAGTATTTATCTGGAATTTAAGGTTTGAAAAGCATTTTACAAATATTATTTCTTTTTAATCTCACAACCTGAGGAAGTAGGTGCTGTTATTATCCCCATTTTACAGATGAGGAAACTTGAGACAGACAGTAGTTAAATGACTTGGCCAGGGTTACATAGCTAACAAATGCCTGAAGCTGGATTTCAAGTCAGGTCTTTTAACTATACATCTAGCATTTGATCCTCTACTACCTAGGGGCTGGTCTATTCAATTTGCCTGGCTATACTGTGTAAGTCTTATCTGCATCCTCCCATAAATCTACTATGTAGGGTCCATCTAACATAGTGGAGACCTAATTTTATTTCTCAACATTTCATAGAGATCAGTAGAAAATATGGGCCCTCCTTATATAACCTCTCAATCATGGTTTGTTGGTTGGTTTATTTTTAGTCATATATTTATCCCATAAAGACCCACTCCTATCCATCTCCTTACAAATAATGTCTTGCAGTCTTCTCATCCCTATGGCATACTTCTCCATTGCCTTTTGATAATCTTCAACTTCATTTAAGCAGGAAACCTGCAGCCTTTCAATATCAGCAGAAGAATATTAGTCTTCAAACATTAGGGACAATCTCAGGGTCATTAAAAACTAAATGTGGCAGGTAAGTGGTGCAATGGATAGAGCACCAACCCTGGATCCAGAAGGCCCTGAATTCCAATCCAGTATAAGACACTTACTAGCTCTGTGACCCTGGGCAAGCCATTTAAGCCTGATTGCCTCCCCCCATCCCAATGGTAACAAGGATTTGAAGATCTTCCCTGCCCCTTGTATTGGCAAACAGGTACTTAGCACCTTGTTGCAAGTTCATGATTTTATTAAGTATTAAGATCTAGAACTTGTGGATCCCACAGTGGGAGGAAGTTACTGATATAACAGGAAGGGGTGATAAGGGAGGAGCTAATGCCATATATAAGGAAAAGCCCAAGCTAGAGAGCCAGAAGTGCTGACAGAAAGAGAATTGCTAGGATCCTGAGAACTTCTAAGAACTGCTATGAATTGGGAACAGAATGGAGAACTGAGAACTGAGAAGAACTGACTAGAGAATTGAGAGTAACTGAGAAATGAAAAGAGAGGAGAACTGGCAGGAAGCATGGCTGTGGTGACAGTACTTTGTCTGTCTGTGTTGATGTTACTTTGTCAGATTCATTTGTTGATAGAGTATGTTGCTATTGTTACAGAAGCCCTGGGACGTTATGGCTGGTTCAGAAACTGAAAGAGGATTTTCAATTTGTATGTTTACAGAAATCCTGGAGAAGAGTCTTACTGATGTTTTCAGAGGTCCTGGGACTATACTGATGATTTGTGTTGATTTCTCAGACCTTTTTGTTGGGTATATATTGATTCCACAGGCAGAAAGTGAATTGATGATGGTGTCAGCAATGTTCATGAATGTTATTGTGGCTTTGTTAAGCTTTGTCTTCCCAGGAACAGAAACTGTGAAAGATTTGAGATGGACTAGACATTGTGAGGTTTGATATGGAACAGGAACTGCACAAGGAGCTGGACGAGGAATTGAGAGCTGCCTGCCTTTGAACCCAGGTGAAAGTTGGATTGATTTGGGCAGGAGATGGGACCATGGAAGAGGAACTAAGGAAGGTGAGAGCCAGCCTCTAGTCAAGATGAAAAGATCTCTCCTTGGGTATTTAATGCAAACTGAGAAGATCATGATTTACTGTGGCCTAGTGGTAAGAGGACTTTTTACTCTGTATCCTGTAGTCTTCAGGATAATTGAATTAAGGATGATTGGAAACTAATTTCCAATTAAGAAGAAAGAAGACTTTTTGACTGAGAGATTGAGACAATGTGACCTAGGGGCAGAGAACTTAAACCTTTGTACTTATTGTCTATTAAGGAGGCTTGCCTCCTTAAGAGTAACTGAATTAAGTCCTTACTAAATGATATCTTTTGCTTAAAACTGTGTGACCACTTTGGTGAAAAATATGTGGCCATTTTAGTGATAACTTGTTATGCTATAATATTGTGAACACTGTACTTTGATTTCTGTGAATGTTTAGCTTTAATTTTTTGCTAAATAAATAGAGAGTTCATTATACTATGCAATCAGAACTTTGAAGCTGTTCACAGTAGCAGTCTTCTGGAAAGCTGCTTGTGCTTGGCTTTGCACCATCCAAAAAAAAAACTAAATTAACTTCCAAAGATAATTTTAAAAGCTCCCATCTTATTCAGTTTGGGGTCTATTTCATGTCTTTTTTCAATGTTCCCATCAAAGTTTTATACTGATGGATTAGCTATGTTTTTTTTATCCAACTTCATGCCACAGACTAGACAATAGGCATCCTTCATCCATTTAGATTTTCTTCTGTGGGTAGTTAGAGCACACTTATCTGAAAGGCTATGCAGTGTTCTGGAGAGTGATGTAACCTCATGAATCTCATCTACAAATAGCAGCATCTATGATAGTTCACCACCTAAAGAGAATTGCTCTTTGATTTGGAATTCCTGCTGGAACTCCTCCATGGCAGTAGCATACACCTTTGCAAAGTATAAATCTCCTTGTTTTATGCTTCACAAAAGACATTACAAGGTAAAAAAATCAATAAGATTTGGTAACAATCCAGAAATTATTTAAATGATTCTTCAAATATTGTCATGGCCTTCTCTGACATTTTTCTTTTTGGTTTGTAAGCTATACTCTCTCTCTCTCTCTCTCTCTCTCTCTGTATATATATATATATGTATACATCATAGCCAAATTAATCTTGCTAAAACATGACTTTCATCATGTACTTACATACTCAGTTACAAGACATCCAATGACTTCCCAATGCATAAAGAATATGGTCCAATCTCCTTAAGCTTAACATTCCTCCCTTACTATGTCTCCCAACCTACATTTCCAATCATATTTATTATAGCTCCTTTACACAATTAATAGTTTAACTAGGGGCAGCTAGGTGGTGCAGTGACTGGCCCTGAAGTCAGGAGGACCTGAATTCAAATCCAGTCTCAGACACTTAACACAAAAAAACTAGCCATGTGACCTTGGGCAAGTCACTTAACCCCAATTGCCCTACCTTTCCCCCTCTAAAAAGCAAAAAGAAAAATCTAAAAAGAATTAGTTTAAATTAGTTTAGTCATTGTCAACTGAACATAGCATTCATACTATGTCTTTGTTTGTGCTATACTTCCAAGCTTTCATTCAAAAAAGAGGAAGTCTGCCAAACAAGTCTTCATCTCAGCTTCTATTGATTAAGGTGATTAAATATCCTTCTTAAGATCACTGCTTGCTCCCTAAAGTAGTCATGCTGTGCTGGCTGAGAAACTGGGCCTGGATCCAATGACTTGCTCCCAACTTCAAAATTCCCCAAATTGTAGAGTATGCTTACTTCGTTGGATACCATAAGGAAAGGAGTCACCAATTTCCTCCCAGAAGCAATGTAGCAAAGACAAACAATATCTAAAGTCCCAAGGCCTTTTTGAATGTGTGTGAGTGTGTGTCTATATCTGTGTGTGCCAAGTGTGGGTGCTCTGGCCCCTTCTCTCAGAGCCAGCCCAATCATATTTACCTTCAGGCCACTCTGAGAGATTGAAGTGTCTTTTCTCTACTACCATTGGTTTGAGCCCCCACCAGATATATTCTCCACAATCTTAGGGGACAATAATTTGTACCCTAGTTCCAGGTAAGTATTTAAAATCAATTGATTTTTATAAAGGCATATTCACCCCAAAAATATAGCAGATACAAAGTATGAGCATTTTCCCCAGTGTCCTCAAGAGTATACTCTCCCCTATGCCACTTTGATCTCTGGGGGAATAGGCTCAGGTTCTACATAAAATTGGATGAACCAAGCTTATGTCTGGATATATAACTTCTAAGAGAGTCTTGACACTGAGTTAGCATCCCAAAAATCACTCTAAAAGATTGCTTAATTTTGCTCAGGAAATTGTTGCTGCAATTGTAAGACCCAGTTCCAATTTCAACTCCTGAGTTTCTTTGAAACTTTCAAGTCTGGAGATTCCACTCCCTTTACCAAAAGTGGAAAATGAAATTGAAAACTAAGGATTAAAGATCATTACCAGGGCTACCTGGCCTAACAGAGAAGAAGTTCCTAAGTCTTTTTCCTTATACCATGATCTCTCACAAGACTCAATGAACAAGAGTTTTCGAATGAAGTGAAGTAAGGCAAAAAGGAATTAGCTAAAGTTAATATTATATTATAATAACATAATATAATACATATATATTATATTATTATAACACGATATAATAATATAATATATTAACTTTTTAGTGCCTCTGAAGTCAATCAAAGCACCTCCTCTTCCAACGTGATTTAGTCAACCTGAACCACTTAGAGAATGTCCATATATTTGAGAGCCTCCACAGTCTCTCAAAGTCACTCACCTACATGTCATCACAATTCTTCTAGAAGTCAGATCCCCAGCAAGTCCCATGAGGAGAGTTTGTATCAGCTGAACAAGCTGATGAGGATTGTGTACATACAAGACCTCCATTACATAATATATGAAGGATCTACTATTTTGTTAGCATGGGGAATTTTTGGTGTGAGAAGTCTCTCAAAAAATGCAGATAAACAATGTATCTGTATTTTTTTTCTTTTTTGAAACTTGGGTCATTTTATTCTTTCTATCAGATCCATTTGCCATTCTTATTCCATCTGACACACTTGACAAGATGACATCAGATGAAAAAATCTCTTCAATGATGACCTGAGTTTCAATACCAATGAATAGACATTGGGAAGGGTGCACATATTGCTGAAATTGTTGTGAAGGACAAAAAGAGTCAGCGATTCAATGACATGGGTTTTGTCACATTTGGAAACATGAACAAATAAAGGTTCAATAGCAACCATGAATAGAAAGTCTGTTGATGGGAAGCAGATAAATAATCAGAAAACGGATTCCATGAATAATGAGGTGGTTTATTCAGTAGCTGTGGCATTTTTTTTTTCATGTCGAGTTATAAATCAAAGCTATGACTTCTCTAGAGGAAGTGAAGATCAGGGTTGTTGGAGCACCAGATTTGATTTGGTAAGAAGCAAAATATAAAGCATTTTATGGGTCATTTTCAAAGAGACTATGGTTTACTAACCCTTAATAGGATCTCACAGAAACAACTATGTTAGGTATGCTAGACCCCAAAAAGTAAAAATCTTTCCTTAATCATTCTTCCAATGCCTATTTCTAAAAAGTTTTTGAAGCTTTGCTGAATCATTGTTGCATAATATACATCTGCTTGCATTTACTTTTGTTGTATTATCAGTTCTGATCTTGTCAAACACAGTCTGACATTTCGTGACATAAGATGACCTAATTAGACTTTTAAGAAAGCTCCTGTCTATTCTCTAGGCATTAAAAAGCATTTTGTATTTTTTTTCTTTCTTTCATAAGCCAAGTTTACTTTTTAAAAATAAAACTTGAGAACTAGAGGAGTGTAGATGGGACAGGGCCCTGGATTTAATGTTATTTGGGGTAAAAGGAGATGTAGTTCTGTGTTCACTTAAAGTCAAACAATCTATGGAGCTTTGGCTTCTTTTTTTAAGTATATTACCTTTAACTTTCCATATTTTCTTTACTGTAGCAAGGTAAGAATTCAGCCCAAGGGTACAGATGCAGACCTTGGTATATTTGCTATATCTAAAGAGAAATTGCTTTTATGTTAATCTGCATGAAGGCATTTTTACTGTATAGAGTAATTTACTCAGAAATAGACTTGCAAACTTTCCATAGGAAAAAGTTCTTGAAATTATTTACTTCTGTTTTTCTACTTTTTTTGCTGGAAGAAATATGCATATTCCATTGACATCATATTAAATTCAGTTAAGGAATTCTACACAGTTTTCTCTGACTTCATGAACCCATTAAAAGACTATCTGAAAAGGGGGGGGGGAAATTCATCTATAATTTGGTAGGTAAGTCCTAGGAAGTTGTTTAGCTTCATAGAATTTGAGTGGTTTACATGTGTTTTCACAGCTATTAAGTGTCACAGATTATGATTTGAACTTATGTCTAACCATTTCCCATTCTAGTTCTCTATCCATTATGGTATGTTTATTAAATTCCATCTCTTACCCATTTCCTTTGCTATATGCAACACACATATACAGAGACACACACATGTGTGTATGTATGTTTATATGTATATATAAACATGTATAAATATATTTTTATATATATTTGTTGTTGTTTAGTCATTTTTCAGTCACACCCAACTCTTTAAGACCCCATTTGGGGTTTTCTTGGTAAGGATACTGGAGAGGTTAGCCATTTCCTTCTCCAGATCATTTTACAGATAAAGGAAACTGGGGCAAATTGGGTTAAGTGAAATGCCTAGGGTCACACAACTAGTAAATATATAGAGACAGATTTGAACTCAGGAAGATGTATCTTCCTGGCTCTGGGACTACATATGCCATCTACTCTGCTCCCAACTTACACATGCACACACACACACATATAAACATGTATACATAAATATATATTCATATATTTGTATACAAAAATAGATAGCTCAGATTCTTTAAGCTTCTTGCAAAGAGGTCACAACAATATGTGAACTCAGAAGACAAGACCCATGCTGCTTTCTTAAGACCCAAGCTAAATGTATATGTGGTCTATGATTGCAGTGTTAAAAGATGGAAGATCATGAGGGTGCTATATATAAAGACAGATAGACTGAAAAGAAGTCTGGTTTCATTACTCTTTTCACAATTAGGACCATGGTTGTTTTACTAATATGTTCTCAATGTCTCATTCAATCATTTGAAAATCACCAGTGAAATGTCATATTTCTTTCTTATTAATTTTCATTCTTCTGACAAACATTAGACATGTTTACTGTATGAAAGAGGTCTTTGGCATTTGTCTGTGGTACCCATTTAAAGTCATCTATGGATGGATGGTGTGTGTTGGGGATAGGTAAGTGTTGATTTGTAAAATTCTAGGCCTTTCTTAGAAGGACAAGAAGTCAATGATATATCTCTTGAATGTGGTATTTCCAATGCAAATGTAATATTTGTACCACCCAGTGCTTAAGTCACTGAAGGTATAATCATGGCCTGAATTTATTAATAGTCTCAAAAGGAGCTTGCCAAGAACAACCATTTTCTTCTAGATAGAGAACCATCTCCTTGACAACCCAATATGCTTTGCCCTCAGGTGAAAATGTATGATACAATGAAGTCCTAGTCATCATCTAAGGAAATAAAGATTGACCTATTGGGTAACTTAAAGATAGAGATTAAGAAATCTGATCCAACTGCGGTGGATTACAAATATTCAGAAGAATGCCCTAGAGGGCCATGAATCTTCTGCTTTGGTAGTTACAAAGTAACCAGATGCTTACTCTCATATTCAAACTTGGACATCTCACTACAGTTTCCTATTCTAGAAATTTTGATAAAACATTTTGTAAGATATGTCTGGATGTCAATTTCCAAGGCACTCTGTGTCTCAAATATTTAAGATTTTTTTTCTTATTTAGTTGACCAAATTGCAATAGGTGAGTATGCCCTAAAGCCCCAGGGACAAGAGTTCCAAACAACATTACTGAAACTGCTTCCATGACAGCTCCCTGAGCTACCATCCAGAGAAGCAATTCCTGTGGAGATGCAACCTGGTAACTACTTATGTGGGAGTCTACCAAGCAGCCACAGCTAGTAAGCACCTGGAAATAAAAGTCTTTGCCAGAAAAATCCATGGCATGGCCACATGGTTAAACCTCAGATACACTTATAATTTTTCACAGAAATGACATTTTAAAAATATGCATTGCCATATGCTTTGTCACTGTACCCTAAAGATTTTTGTATTTGACAGGCAACTAAAACCTTCTATATTTATTGTCCCCTAATTAGAATGCTACTTGAAAATGGACTCTCATGGATTTCCTAATTATATGGCAAGTACTATGTTTGTTGTGTTGTACATATATTAAGTGCTTAATAAATGGTTCTTCATTCTATCATAAAAACTCAGAAAAATCTTTTTTTGTTGTTTTGGACTTCAATCTTTTCCTGTTTTCATTTTTTTTTCATTTCCTAAAACATCATAGAATTTTGCTTTGTTTTAAATTCTTGCAGTTATCAGAGGGTCACTAAGAGAAAGACATAGTCTCTTACTACCTATGGATAAACCCCAAAGGGACTCAAAATAATAAGCAGAGTCAAAGTGGATAAGACAGAATTAATATTTCCTGTACTCAACTGCCAATTTTCTCATTAAGGAACTGACATTTTTTGGAGGTGGGAAGAAAATATAGAAGAACTTCTTATTTATTTATTTTTTTGGCAAAGTAATCAGGCTTAAGTGACTTGCCCAGAGTCACACAGCTAGTAACTGCTAAGTGTCTGAGGTCAGAGTGGAACTCAAATCCTCCTGACTCAAGAGCTGGTACTCTATGACTGTGCCAACTAACTTCCCCAAGAATATATTTTAATCAGGGAGGAAGAAAGGAAGGAAGGAAGGAAGGAAGGAAGGAAGGAAGGAAGGAAGGAAGGAAGGAAGGAAGGAAGGAAGGAAGGAAGGAAGGAAGGAAGGAAGGAAGGAAGGAAGGAAGGAAGGAAGGAAGGGGCAGGAGGAATACAGAAACACAACACTGCTAGGTTTGGGTTCAAGAAGGGAAGAGTAACTATGTCTTTTAATTTCTTGTCCTGCATAGGATATTTCAGGACAGCAGAGAAGGGGTGGGGGAGAATGGAAGAACCAAAGCAGAGAGCCAGAGTCAGTTGTTATTTGTGCAGGCAGAATGGCCTGAAGGCCTTGTCATGGTGGGTTAAAGAAGGGCCTTAAAATGTGTTCCATTTAAGGATGTGATCACTGCAGACTTTCTACAAAGATTTCATACTTCTTGCAAACACCTGCTATCCTAGGAAAAGAAAAGCCTGGATTCACAGTGTTGAGAGTGGAGCATAGTGTAGAGGAATGAAATACAGATCTTAAATACCAGACTGTAAAGAATGAAAGTTCCTGGAATCAGGCTAAGAACACTGACCAGGAATGAAAATGCTTTCCAGTACAACTTTCATTATGGATTAATATTTTGGGGTAATGAGTTTCTGTCAGTGAAAAGATTAAAAAATAAATTATAAAAGGAAGAATGAGAGAATCATTAAAAACCTGGTTGGATTGTCCAGAGAAATGAAGAAAGTACTTGTCTTCCAAAAGCTTCATGTTTCTGTGAATGGCATAGAGAAGAAACAGCATGGAAATTCAAACCCTATGTATGAGATATTAGATTCTATGTATCCTAGAAGGTGATTAAATTATCATTTATTAAAAAGTCAGTGAAGAAAATAAATACACAAACTAAGAAAGTGTGGTGGGGCAGAGAAACACATCCTTATCTGATGAAGGAAAAGCAATACAGAAAAGAACAGGGAAAATAGAGAGGAGAAGAGAGACAGGCAGAGACAGAGTCAGAGAGACAGAGATAGAGAGAGACAGAGAGAGACAGACAGAGAGAGAATTGGGCAGAATAATGGAAAGGCAGAGAAATATTTGGGAGAAAATAATAATTAAATTTGTATACATACAGCAATCTCCACATATTAAGTGCTGATTTAAACTGAGGTGAGGAGGGGGGAGGGAGGGAATAATACACCAGAACTAACAACATTTAAATAAAAATTCAGAAAAAGGAGTACAAGAATATGTCAAAAAAATTCATTATGATAAGGTGAGATTTTTACTGAGGATGTAAGGACAAATCAATAATAGGAAAACGTTTAATAAAGTTAATCATATAAACCACAGAACCCACAATTATCTCATTAGACGAGGAAAATCTTTAAGAAAATTAAGCATTCATTTACTTTCAAAATGAAAAAGAGAAAGTGTGCAGAGTAGCATTTTTTTAAGGGAACTTTTTTTTTTGAAGGGGGGAAGGCAGGGCAATTGGGGTTGTGACTTGCCCAAGGTCACACTGCTAGTAAGTGTTAAGTGTCTGAGACTGGATTCAAACTCAGGTCCTCCTGACACCAAGGTTGGTGCTCTATTCACTGCACCACCTAGCCGCCCCCAGATTAGTATTTGTTTAATTAGATCAAGAATATAAACTAAAACCAAAAACTAGACTTATTTTCAATTGAAGAAGAAATTTCCCAATAAATATAAATTGAAAGCAGGAAGCTTACCTTTCCTCACTATTATTTTGCATAGTATTATAAATATTAGCTGCGGCAATAAGACAAGAGAGATAAAACAAAAAAGGAAGCCAAATTACTCATATTACTCAAAACCATAAGAATTAGAGATAATCAACAGTTAAGAACTTCAGTGAAATAAATAAACCAAAATCATCAGCATTTTGTACCATACTGATTTTTAAGAAGGGAAATAATACAAAGGAAAATATAAAATATTATATATTTTATATAAATATCCACAAATATTATATATATAAAATATTATATCCACAAAAATCATTGTCATTGAGAGTTAACCTACCAAGAAATATTCATGACATAAATATAATTTTTTTTAAAACTCAGTGAAATAAAGGAAGACAAATAATTGAACAGACATTTGTTGATCACATTGGCAAAACCAATGCAGCAAAAAGTACAAGAGATACACTTTAACTAGGAAATTAATGCCAAATTTCATTGGGAAACTCAAATAGTCTTGAATCTCAAGGGAAATAATTTTCAAATGTTGGGGTTAAAGGCCTCAAATAATATTATAAAGTAATAACCATCAAACCAATTTTGTACCAGTTAAAACATAGAAAAGTTGACTAGAATAGATAAAATTAGCAAGATAAGGAAGCAATTCAGTAAAGTAGTCCAGCATTTGATAATCCCAAAAGCACAAACTATTGGGGAAAAGGACTCCTTTTTTGATGAGACCTCCTAAGAAAATGAGAAACACAGGCAAGAAGAAGGTAGATTAAGAATAGTATTTTAACCACATCTGACAATAAGTTGCATATGCAACCTAAAAGTAAATATTTCTGTTTATCATTCTTGTTGATGTTCAGTCGTGTCTGATTCTTCATGATGTCATTTGGGTTTTTCTTAACAATGATACTGCAGTGGTTTGTCATTTTCTTCTCCGGGTCATTTTACAGATAAGGAAACTGAAGCAAACAGAATTAAGTAACTTGCTCAAGATAACGCAGCTAGTGTCTGAGGCCAAATTTGAACTCAAGTTCTCCTGACTCCAGGCCTAGCACTCTAGCTGCCCTAAAAGTAAAAGGTAATGTGAAAAAATAAACAACTTAGAGGGAAATAGAAGAAAAAACCTTTCAGAGCTATTGCTAGCAGCAGAATTTATAACCAGGAAAGGGAAAAAGGAAATACTAAAAATAAAAGGCAATTGATTACATAAAATGTGAAAGCTTTTCTCTAGAAATTATTATACTTAGTACAAAGGAACTAAACTGAAACATGATCTTTACATCAAATATATCTGGGGAAAAAAATGATATAAAAATACAAGGAATTGGCAGAAATAAAGAGAATGCTCCAAAAGAGAGATTGGTCAAGATATATGTATAAACAATATTAAAAGAAAAAAGTGACCACCAGGGAAAAATTAGAATTAAAATCATTCTAAGGTTCATTTCATACCTATCAAATTCAAAGGGGAGAAAAATTAAGGTAGAAAAAATTTTAAATTGTATTGGAGGGGATTGAGAAAAACTTATTTACAGATTTTGTGGAAATCTGAATTATTCTAGGTAGGCTAGGAATCAATTTAGAATTATTTGAGAAAAGTCATTTAACTACTCATAACCTTTGATCTAGCTTCTTGTGTGTTGGAAGACAAAGATAAAAAAAATTCCACTTATTCAATGATTTTCATAACAGCACTTTTTGTAATAGCAATAAAAATATGGAAACAAAGTGGGGGACCATCAACTCAAGAAAGGGTTAAAAATGTGACTATAGGAAGCTTTTACTTATCCGTAAGAGAAAAGGAATATGAAAAAGTTCAGAGAATCATGGTAATTGTTTGCACTGATTCAAATGGAAGATATCAAAACCAGAACAATAATCTATATTAGTACTGGAAAACAGATGATGAAACACAATTGTTTCCTCTTGAAAGGGAAGTGGGAGGTTAAAGATGCATTATGTTGAATTGTTCATCAGTTTTGTTTATTTAGAGTTACCAGGGAGAGTAGTGGATAACAATTTTAGTATGAAAATAAGCATAAATATCTTTTAAAAAATAAAACCATCCATGATAGACAGCAAAAAAAATCACTAAGGCTGAGTACAAAACTGGGACACAACAAATAACGTTAAATTAACAGTGTCAGAAATGACAAATCTTAAGATGAGTTGACATTTGAAAGGAAAGTTTCCTACTATTTTCTGTAGCACTACTACACAAAAAAAAGAAGGTAGGTGGGGAGTGAATAGAAATACCTTAGATAACATAGAAAAAGCAGAACTTCCCTGATTTGTTTTGCTTTTGTTTTCTCAGAGAAAGAAAATGATTTTGGGAGTGGAAATGATAGAAACAAAATGGCTTAGAGGGAGTTGAATCCAAAGATTGGGAGTCGTATAGTAATAAAGCACAATACTTGGCTTTGATGAGTTCAAGTCATGATGCCCAAGAGAGTTACATCCAAGAAATATTGCATATGATCTTTAAAAGTTCACGGAAAATGAAAAAAAGGACACTGAAATACATTTTTGGTCAGGTTGAAGCGTATGATGAGAATTTTTTCCTACTTTTTTTTTTGGAGAGGGGGAAGACAGGGCAATTGGGGTTGTGCCTTGCCCAAGGTCACATGGCTAGTAAGTGTTAAGTGTCTGAGGTCAAATTTGAACTCAGGTCCTCCTGACTCCAGGGCTGGTGCTCTATTCATTCCGCCACCTAGTAAGCCCTTTTTTCTAGTTTTAAAAAAATGTGTTTGTTTTTTTTTAATTTTGAGTTGCTAATTCTCTCCCTCTCTTATACCTCCCAAAAAGACAGGCAATAAGTTATGAATTATACACATTAAACCATGCAAAATATATTTCCATATTACCCATATTTCAAAAAAGCAAGAAAAATAAAGTAAGAAAATTATACTTCAATTTGCACTCTAAGTTCTCTCTCTGGAGGTAGATAGCATTTGTTCATAGTGAGTCATTTGGAATTGTCTTGGATCATTGTATTATGTAGAGTAACCAAATCTTTAGTAGTTAATCATCATTAGAACATTGGTATTACTGTTTAGAAACATTTTGGGGTTCTTCTCACTTCACTTTGCATCAGTTCATGCGGGTCTTGGCATGTTTGTTCATTTCTTTTCTGAAACTATCTCCCTTGTCATTTTCCCCAGAATATTAGTAGTCCATCATGATCATATTTGACAACTTGTTCAACAATTCCCCAATTGATGAGTTGCCCTCACTTTCCAATCATTTGACACTTCAAAAAGTATTGCTATAAATATTTTTATATGGGCAGCTAGGAGGCACAGTAGATAGAATGCTGGGACCGAAATCAGCAAGATTCATCTTTGTGAGTTCAAATTTGGCCTCAGACACTTACTAGCCATGGCCTCAGACACTTACTAACCATGTAACCCTAGGCAAATCAATTAACTGTTTCAGTTCCTCATCTATAAAATGAGCTAGATGAGGAAATAGTAAACCACTCTGGTCCCTTTACCAAGAAAACCATAAATTGGACACAATTGAAACAACTGAATAATTACATAAATATTTTTGTACTTATAGATCTTTTTCCTTTTTCATTGATCTCTTTTAGGTACAGACCCCACAGTGAAATTTCTAGGTCAAAGGACATGCAATTTTGTAGCCCTTTGGGCATGGTTCCAGATTGTTATTCAGAATGAATTGACCAGTTCACTACTACTACAACAATTTGTTAATATTCCTATTCCCACCCCCCCCCACATCTCCTACAGCAATTTTCATTTCTGATAGGTGTAAGTTAGTACCTCAGGGCTGTTTAAATTTGCCTTTCACTTATCAATAACAATTTAGAATATCTTTCATAGAATTATAAATAGCTTTGATTTCTTCTGAAAACTGCCTGTTCATATCCTTGTCATTCAGCAATTGGGAAAAGCTCTTATTTTTATAAAATTGACTGAGTTTTATAATCAGTATATATTTGGGAAATGAGGCCTTTATCAAAGATACTTGCTGTAAAAATTTTTGATATTACTTCATTGTCTGTGGTACCTTTTAGTAAAATGCCATTTCCCTGAATATCCCTTTTAATTAGGTCAATTTTTGCTTTTGTTTTGTATGAGATCATGATTGCTACACCTGCCTTTTTTAGTTCAGCTAAAGCATATTAGACCTGCTCTAGCCCTTTATTTTAACTCTCTGTATGTCATTCTGCTTCAAGTGTGTCTCTTGTAAACAATATATTGTTGGATTGTGATTTCTAATCCATTCTGGTATCTTTCATTTTATGATTAAGCTCATCTCATTCACAATCATAGTTATAATTACTAACTGTGCATTTCCCTTCATCCCATTTTCTTCTTCTCTTTGTTTTAATCTTGCCTCTCCTAAAAAAAATTCAATTTTGCTTTTTTTTTTTTTTTTTGCTTTTTGGAGGGCAATCAGGGTTGTGACTTGCCCACAGTCACACAGCTAGTAAGTGTGACAAGTGTCTGAGGTCAGATCTACACTCAGGTCCTCCTGACTCCAGTGCCAGTTTTCTATTCACTGCGCCACCTAGCTGCCCCCTCTATTTTGCTTTTAACCACTGCCTCCATTAATCTCTCTTCTTTTTTATCATTCTTCTCCCCCTTCCTCTCATCCCTTTCTGCTTCTCTTTACCTATAAGGTAAGTTACATTTCCATATACAACTGTGTATGTGTATTGCCTCTTTGAATCAATCCCTGTGACAGTGAGGTTCAAACATTGCCCCCATTTTCCCTTCCACTGTAAAAGCTCTTCCTTGTGTACCTCTTTTACCTGAGACAATTTTCCCCTTTCTACCTCTCTCTTCCCCCTTTTCTTTCTCATCCTTCTCTTTTTTTGAGATCATTTCAACATATTCACATCCATACCCTCTTTCTATGTAAAATCCTTTTAATTGCTCAAGTAATGATAAAGTTCATAGGAATTACATCATCATCTTCCAACACAGGAAGTAAATAGTTTAATATTATTGAGACCCTTATGATCTCTTTTATCTTTAGCTTTTCATGTTTCTCTTCAGTCTTATGTTTGAATGTCAAATTCTTTTCAGCATTGATCTTTTCATCAAGAATGCTTGAAAGTCCTCTATTTCTTCAAATGACCATTTTCCCCCTGGAGAATTATACTCAATTTTGCTGGGTAGATTATTTTTAATTGTTGAATACAGGAGAGAGTATACAAAAAACTATGTATAATCAAGACATATATAGTATAAAACAATGATAGTCTCAGAGAAGACACTAAGATTAAGTAAAACTGGAAAAGACTTCTTGCAAAAGATGGGACTTAAGCTGAGACTTAAAGGAAGCTCCAGGTACTGGAGACTGCCAGTGAAAAATGCTAGTAGTTAAGAAATGGAAAGTCTTCAATGAGGACCAGCAAGCAGACTAATTTCACTAGATTACAGAGTACTTGGAGGGGAGTAAGTCATAAGAAGATTGGAAGGTAAAAAGGAAAGAGGTTATAAAGGCCTTGGAAAACTAAGTAGGGAATTTTATATTTTACCCTGGAGGTAATAGGGAGCCAGTGAAGTTTGTTGAAGGGGGGAGGATGATATGGTCAGACCTGTATGTACTTTAGGAATATCAGTTTGATAGCTGAATGGAGGATGGATTGCATCAGGAAGAGTCCTGAGATAGGGAGTCCCACCAGAAAATTATTGCAGTAACCCTCGTGTGAGCTAATGATTTGCATCAGGGGTGGTAGCATCAGAGGAGAGAATAGGGTAAGCAAAAGAAATGATACAGAGGTAAAATCAATGGACTTGAATAGTGTTTGGATATGGAGGTAAGGATGAGGACTGAACAAGAATCCTGATATTTCAAGTGGGTAACTGAGAGATGGTGTAACCCTGAACAATAACAAGGAAGTTTGCAAAATGGACAATCTTGAGAGCAAAGATAATTAGTCCAGTTTGGGAAATGTTGAGTTTAAGATGTCTATGATATATTGAGTTTGTCATGTCTAAAGGCAGTTGGAGGAACAGTATTTGAGATTAAGAAAGAAGTTAGAGCTATGCCAGTAGATATGAGAGTCAGTAGATATTGAAACCATTGAAGCTGATGAAATAATCAAGGGAAATAGTCTGACTGGAGAAGAGTGCGAAGGACAGAGTTAGAAAGTACAACGTGGATAATGAATGATTCAGCAAAGGAGACAAAGCAGCAATCTGTTTGCAGATGATATTATAATGATTACCTCAAGGCCCAAGATATTACAGAGCCTCCTAGACAGAAATATGTAATGCAAAAGAATTTGACCTTTCTACACACACCGGAAAGACCAAATGAATCAACAATATTTATTGCTTAGAATATAACATGCATCTGAATGGGACTGCAAATTTCATCCCATAGAATGTGTATATGGGAAAGACAATTTCATAGGTGGTAATGGCATATGAAGGTATTCCAATGAGGTAGCTTGACTGTCCCCCTCTTCATAAGGCATCAAAGGAAGTAATTTCTGTTACATTTATAAAATTGAAGTTTACTCAAACTGTAGTCAATTCTACATGTACATTGCTACTTAATTCTGACATCTGCTATCGAACAAGTTGTAATTTTCTTCCCTTAGGTTACTTTTTGACAATATGGATCAACCATTTACTTAGAAAAGGATAGATAAATTTATTAATGGATTTTTAAGCTGCTTGCTTCCAGGGCATAATACTATGTATGACATGCAGTAAAACTGCTTGTTTAAAAACATCATTTCATGATTTCTTCAAAGTATAAAACAGTCCAGGAACTAAACAATCTATCAACAAATAATTTTGTTCCCACAATGCATTTGCACACTGCAGTGAATTCTCTTCAGTATGATCTGTAAGTTGACAAGTACATGATGCAATCTTTCACCTGAAAATGTTAATCACTAAAATTTGGCAATTTTCCAAAGTAGCCATGAATAAATATGGAACCCTGAATAAGACAGCAATTCAGAGAAGAAAATGGTGCATTTTAAAATGAGGTTCATTCAGATGCACTATAAATTGTCAATATAGAGGATTTAGAATGGCCTTTCAGAAAAAGATTGCATATGTATGTGAAAATGTATGGGCAATATCAAGGAAAGAGTGCCATTTGAAAATCTTCTGCCCAGCAACAATCTTTGACTAACTACCAAATAAAGAAGTATACAGATGTGAGGAATGGCCAAAACAAGTTCTTTGGCACAAATAATCACCACGGTGAATTGAAATGTATGATTTTAAGAGAAAATAATGTGCTAATGTTTGATAGCTTAATGTTGTAAATTGTGTAGATTTTTAGTTTTGGGGTTTAGTATTCAGGAAAAGAGATAATGAATACAATTATTTTTATATCAAACAAGCTACAGTTTTCGCTCATTATATAACACATTGCAATAGAGGGTGTCCCATCCTACATCCAGTGAAGTCTACTGAAACTGCAAATCTGTTGGATGGAATTTAATTCAATTGAAAGAGTTACCAGGATAGGAAGTAGAGGATTTGGCTTAAATTCTGACTTTTCTTATTTCTTCTTGGCACCTTGACCTTCAGTTTCTTCAACTACAAAAATGAGAAACTTGGATGAGATGTCTACTATGGCCTTTTCCAACTATAAATATATTATATAATGATTCCTGGGAAAATTTTAGACCTTGGTCCTAAAATTTTTGGTGAGTTTAAAGGAATAAAATAACTGCATGCTATTGCTTAAGAGAGGAGTTTATTGGGGACTATCAATATATTTGATAATATTGATAATATTCCTCAATTGATATAGAAGAATTCTCAGTAACAAATATTCAAATGTAGTAAAAATTCAATCACTAAGTACATGAATTAGATGAACTATTAAGTCAAAAATGTAAATTCATATTCATCAAAAATCTCTTCTATGGAATAAATAGAAATCTCATTAATACTAAGAATAGAAAATGTATAATTACTTAAAAACATCAATACCTTTCTTTGGTCCAACCATGCATGACTAAATTTGAGTTCACTTGAATTTCCCAATTACTAACAAGAAGGGAGGGAAAGGAAAGAAAAAATATTTCAAATCTCCAATCCTTTTCTAGGACCTAGAAAAAGAAAGGAAAATAGGATGAATGCATAAGACTCTGCTTCACATATCAATTTAGGGAAATGAAAGGGTCAAAGCAGAGCCAAGAGACTAGTCACATATGAAAGGGATGAAAGAATAGAGGCAGAAAGCTATTGCAATAGTCCACATGAGAGGTAATAAGGGACCAAACTAACACAGTATCTGTGTGAGCAAACAGAAGAGGACATATGGGAAACATGTTGAGGAGAAATAAATAACAGGATTTTTGGTAAGTGTGAAGTATTGAGATTGTTCTTATAAAATTGAGTGATTGAGAGCATGGTAACATCCTTAATAGCACAGCAATGTTCATAAAAAGGGTGAGATTGAGATGGGAAAGACAATGGGTTCTGTTTTGAATACCTTGAGAGAAGAGACTCAAGAACTTGCTATTTAAGAAGTATGTTAGGTTTAAGAATTCTGTTACGTGTGGGCCTAACCCAGGTTGTTAAGACTGTTAGGTCGAGTTCAATGTAGGGATAAAATGTGACTTTCATAGGTCATTAAAAGTTACCAAAAAGAGGTTTTCTTGGTTATTATCACAAAAAGGATATGCAAAAAGGGTACCCTACCACTTAACTTTCATAGGCATGGCCGCTTTCTAAAGCACATCTTGTCAGTATGAGTATGGTGAATCTTGTATTCCTGGGAAATCTGGGACGCCTTTGAAGGACTATAACCTCTCATGAGTGGGTCTTTTTTATTGCTTAATGTGACCAGGAAGCCACATCTAGAGGCTACTAGGAAGCTTCAGCAAGAGATAAACTTGAAACTCCTTCCTACTTCCAAGTCCTCCAAGGTTTCTGGCTTTTTAAGGGAAAGAAAAAAAAAATCTCACCCATGTTCTAGGTTAGTAAGGAAATGGGAAACACTGATAGACATTCATCCTATCTCAATATCCAATAGGCAACTTGGTGATATGCAACTTGAGCTCAGGAGAGACACTAGGCCTAGATATATAGATCTAGGAATCTTCTACATAAAGACAACATATTTGCATATAAATACTCATCTCACTTGTCAAGAGGATGAGAGTCACAAAAAGGGAGGTCAAAAACAAAAACCTAGACTCTCTGTTGGCTACTTCTGGTCAAACCAAGTTACATGCTCATAGTCATCAATGTTACTACTAAAATCCAAGAAAATACTTAACTCAAACCTCTTCATGAAAGTAATCTCTTATTAAAAGTTTTACCCATGATCACTAATGAATCAAAGAGGGATGAACCCATTAACAGCCAGGAAGTCATTACTTCTCTCTAGGTCACATGACTTATTGGGCACCACATCTCTTTTATCTAGAGCATCCCCCCCCTTATGAAAGGCACTAATTCATTCATTCCTCTGTATCTCACGAAGTTCTGCAGGCTTCAGGGAGAGAAGAGGACATGAAAACTCTTTCCATTCCTCTTCCTATTCTACTAAAATACTGCAGAACTAGCCATAAGCCTGTGCCATATATTCAGTGTATATTTCATCATAGTTTCATTTCAGAACTTGAGAAGATTAATAATTTCTATTTAATCCAAAGATTCCTAACCTAGAATCTATCAACTTAGTTGTCATTATATTTGGTTCTCCTATGTACACATATACACACATATATATACATACATGCACATATGTAATATATGTACACAGTCACATATATTATACACATTTATGTAGAAAAAGTTAAATTTCTATATCATTAGTTTCCTTTGTAATTGTATGTATTTTATTTTATGCATTTCAACACATCATTTTAGAAAGGTATCTGTATGCTTTATCCAACTGCCCTAAGGGTCCAACACACACAAACATGCACACACACACACACAAACACACACACACACACACACACAGAGGAGACCTTATCTCAAACCCAAACTCTTGAATTTTCTTCTGTTAACATTTTTGTTGCTTTTCCCTCTGGGGTAGCATAATGGTATACGATGATGAAACCCCAAACTTGAAGGAATAAGGAAGAACAGCCTCAAATTGTATTCTGGGTGGGTGGCATACCCTTAAGGATTCAGTGTATAGCATGAATTCTCTCTTGCTAGCCAGAACACACCAATAATGTATTGCCTACACATCTCCATTTCAAAATCTATATGGAAAATAGAAAATGTTTCTTTTTTTATGCTAGTATAGAAAGAAAATCAATCTGTCACAGAATGACAGATTTTGATTCTGTGATCTAGGTATCTATAATCACAGAAACCTCAAGAAGGGAAAGCAGAGGTGCATTTGAATTAGGAAGGAGACACCTTAAAGAAAATGGAAAAGTTGGAGGAGAAAGGTCACACACATTGATTGACCTTACCATAGTGTATGTACATGTGCATTTTAAACTAAACCTGTGATGTCATCAATGTTGTGACAATAACAACACTTAAAGTTTTACAAAGCATTTTGCATTTGTTATATCACTTGATCCTTACAACAACCCAGTGAAGTAGGTACTATTATTAATCATCCCTATTTTATAGATAAGGAAATCCAAGCTAGAGGTCAATTGACTTGCCCAAGATCACACAGCTATTAAGTGTCTGGTACAGGATTTTAACTCAGGTCTTCCTGACTCTAATTCTACATTTAACTATTCACTCAGCTATTTGCATGAGCTCCCAGAAAGGAAATAGTTCCCCTTATGTGCATCTGTGCTTTCCCTCTTAGAATTTTAGAGTGCTACCTGGGTACTCTAGCAGGTTAAGTGGCCTGTCCAGTGCCATATAATTAGTATACATCAGAAGCAAGATTTAAAGCATGGTTTCCTCACTTTGTGGCCAGATCTCTCACCACTACACCTACCATTGTCATGGTATTATTAATTGTAATGTAAGAAAATCTTAAGTTCAAGCCTAGACATTCTCTTAAAAGGAAATCTCCCAGAATGATGGGTTAAATTGTACAGTTTCCAAGTATTTAGTTTGTGGTGACATGATTGAGACAATATAATTAGTTTCCTAGCTTGCGTAGTTGAAGAAACATACTATTACACCCCAAGATTCATTTCCCATGTCCTTCTGGGAACTAGGCATTCTTTAGGCATGGACAGAGGAGGGAAAAAGCTTCTTATTATGGTTGAAATCTTGACTCCAAGAACTATACCCCAAGTATAGTCAGTAGTCATGGTCACAGAGACTGGGTCACAGGGAGTCCTCAAAGATGTAGAATAAGCCTACTCCCCAAGCTTTGTACCGCAAGCTAAAATTATATTTATACTTATATTGATATTTTTAAATGGTCTGTACTTTTCCAATCCAAAGCTAATTTAAATTTACATAGTGAAATTGCTAATGGAGATGCTGATGGAAAAGGACAATAGTCTGATATGATTTGGGGATAGATGCTCTGAATGAATAGATTCTCACCCTTCTTTATGCATATCACTATGATGCTGCTGAATAATGCCAAAATATGATGGTTTGGGGTTTAATCCTAGACTCTTACCCTTAAATAATGGATTTAGAAGGATGAAAAAAGAAACACCATGAAACAAACAAAATTATTTGGAAATCGAATGGTTGGCATGGTGTTCTTTGGAAATATTTAAGCACTTAAAATCTGTTCTGCTTAGTCTTTAGAGGAAAGACATCTATTGAAAATTTCAATACTCCCTGAAAAAAGAAAATCTAAGCTGAGCCTCATTTATCTCCTTTTCAAGATGAAAGCAGGAAGGGAGAGAGGGAAGAGTTTTCTGAGCTTCTATATTATCTCTGCGATGTCTGACTTTATAAAATATTTTACTTAGTTGATTATTATCAATCAAAAAACGTTTTTACAAGTCCTTGACCATATACCAGGCGCTGCACTGAGCCCTTGGAATTCAGAGACAACAAAACAATTCTTGTTCTCAACAGGCTCACATTACATCAGAGGAGACAATATATGCATAGATAGGCATATAGAAAGTAAGTACAAGGTGATGGGAAAGAAGACACTAGAAACTGGGGCAAAGAGAGATCAAGAAAGGTCACATGTACAATATGAAGTTTCAGCTGAGTACTAGAGCAGATGAAGAAGGATTCTAAAGGGAAGTTGAGGAAATAATACATTTAAGGTATGAGAAACAGCCAGTGGAAATATAGACATTCAAAATGGAAGCATCACATATGGGGAACACTGAAAGCTATTTTGACTGCACTGTAAAGTACAGGAAGGAGAGTATCGCAAAATAAGGCTAGAAATGTAAGCTGACATCAGGTTGAAAAGAACTTTAAACGCCAACTAGAATTTATATTTTATGCTGGAGGTTATAGAGAGACACTGGATTTAATTGAGAAGGGGAGTAACAGCCAAATTTAAACTTTTGGAAACTCACTTTAGCAGCTGTGCAGAGGGTAGATTGAAGAGGGATGAGATTTAAGTGGAAGGCTATCATAATAATATAGGGAAGAGCTCATGAGAGCTTTAGGTAGAGATTTGGCTAGATGGGATTAACTGCTCTAATAGAAAAATAACAATAACAAAAAATAATCAGAAAACAAAAATAAAAAGCAAAAAAAATTGCTCTAGAATTCATTTTTTATATAGATACATTTGAATATAGACAGAAGAGAGGCAATATTTCAAAAAGAGTAGAGTACCAGATTTGGATTCAGGAAGATCTGAATTTAAATATGACCTCTGACACTCAGTAGCTCTGTATCCCTAAGAAAGTCATTTAATCTCTATGAGCCTAATGTAACTTTCTAGTTGAACTTGCTAAATCATAGAAGTGTTGCAATCTGCAATGACAGAGAAAGTTCTCCTACTGTAGTAGTTCCCAATATGGGGAAAAATCAGTTCTGTTGACCATTGGAATGTGGGCATGCCAGATACCCTAGGAACTCACAGTCCTTCAAATAAGATCAGATGTGTTGCGAAAATGAGAAGTGATGCTCAGACTTCCTGGTACCAAGTCAATTCAGCTCTTTCTAATGGAGAGGATTTAAGAATTCGTCCTGGATAAGGGACTTCTTTGTCGCTCACTGGTTTGAGTGCTATGAATGTGTGCATCTGTCTGTGTAGGACAAGGTTTTCTTTTCCTTCACCTGGATCTATTTCTAGACTCAGAGAGGCTGGGGCCTGCCAGAGAACAGTTGACTAGCATGTTGTTGACCAGAATTTTGTTATATGACTACAAAGTTCATAGAGCCACAAGGGAAGAAATTTATAGTTTAGGTATGGAGGAAGAACAGGGGAGCCGAGAGGGACAGGAAAAGGGCTGTTTTTCCAAAACTCGTAGACAAGAAAACAAAAGGTGTGTTTGTTTGCTGTTGTTTGTTTCTCTCTCCCACTCTTTTTTTATCCAAAAGCAATTTAGTGAACAATGTAGACTGTATACTTTGAAAGTTTAAAAAAAACCAAAATCATTTAGTTTGTCAAATCACATCAAGTCAAGAAGTATTTGTTAATCACTTACTAACTGTTTAGGCACTGGTTCAGCTCTGGGAATGTAAATAAAAGCAGAAAGTCTGATCCTGCCCTAAAGGAGTTTATATTTATAGTGGCAACCACACTGGCATACCCAGGATGACTACTAGCACAGGTTCTTAGATCTCTTTTACTAGGAAAGATAACTGTTTAAGGAATCAATGATCTTTTAAAAATTATATTCACTAGTTCAAGGGAAAAGGTAGCACCCTGAGAGAAGTAAAGACCAACAGACAGGTCTCTGCCTGAATCAAGTATAAACTTTACATACCTACCTGAGCGGACAGAGTCTTTACATCTGAGCAAGCAGGGAGCTCTGAACTTAAGGCCACTCAGATTTTCTAGACCAGATAAGCTTCCCATAAGCAAGCCCCCAAAGCAAACTACCAATTCAGTTAATATGCACTTCTCAGAGCCAGAAGGCATCACAGGGACTCAGTGCCTAATTAGAAATTAGCAAAAGGTGTGAAAGCCTCCCTACAAGCAAGACTACTCTAAGTAAGCTTCCCTTAAAGGGCTCCACATGAGACCTCTTAATGGGCAGGAAGATCTAATGGAGGAAAACAACACATAAAAGGCAGTTGAAAAGCAGGACAAGGGAGGGGAGAAATGAAGATCATTAAGACGATCTTTCAAAGGAACTGTTACATCATAAGTGCCTGCCCTGAGTGTATTTCTGCTGATCGTTACCTACCCTGAGTGTATTTCTGCTGATCGTTACCACCTTCAGGTTTTTCTCCATAATTTTCATAATTTGGGTTCAAAAATAACCATTATCTGGTATATAAACTCGCAGTGATGAACTTCTAAGAAGTTCAACTCATCCTTAGATTTTGAGACAGCATTCATCATTGTCACATCTTTAAATTTTCCTATTTGGCATCTTCAAGAGTTTTGCACTCTTCTGGCAAAATCATTTAGAAGTCAGGGTTACCTCCTTTCCAGGATGAAGAAATAGAGTATGATATTAGTAGAAGTTGGTTAGTAATAATTGAAATACTCAGTCCTTTGGTGTAGAAATTGCTTCATTCTTTACCTTTTTACATTACCCTTATCACTTAAGATAATGACTGGTTATAAAACTAGAAATAGGGACTGCAACTGCGATAGCTCAGTGTTTGGAAGGCTCCAAAGGAATATATGGGAGAGAAGAGGTATTAAAATGACTACCAACCTGAAGGTCTACAAAGCTGTTATGCTTACTTCATTGTTGTATGTTTGTGAAATCTGGACAGTACACCAGGACCATACCAGGAAACTGAATCACTTTCATTTGAATTGTCTTAGGAAGGTTCTGAAGATCACCTGGCAGGATAAGGTACCAGACACTGAAGTCCCTACTCAAACTAAACTGCCAAGCATTCAATCCAGACTCAGCTTCAGAGAGCACAACTCAGATGGGCTGGCCACATTGTTCAAATGTAAAACATATGCTTGCCCAAAAGACTATTTTATGAAGAACTCACACAGAACAAGCATTCACATGGTGGTAATAAGAGGCAATACAGGGACACTATCAAGGTCTCTCTCAAGAACTTTGGAACTGATTGTGTGACGTGGGAGACACTGGCCTCTCAGCATGAGTGCCCATATCAGAGAAGGTGCTGTGCTCTATGAGCAAAGCAGAATTGAAACAGCTCAAAGGAAATACAGTATGCAGAAATTGAAACAATCAACTCCAAATGTTCACATGGACTATTTGTGCCTGGCCTAAGGTAGAGCATTCCTAGTTCTTATTGGTCTGATCCGCCACAGTAGGATACATTGAAACTTGACTAGTGCAGTGATGTCATTTTGGTCTTCTTCAACAATGAAGGAAAATAAACAACCAATCAACTTTTGTTATAGAAAAATCCTAGGTAAGGAAACCCTCAGGTCCATAATCTAGGCATCATCTTGGTCTCATTATTTCTCACCACCCACCCATCCAATCCATTGACAATGCCTGCCAATTTCATCTTTGCAACATCTCCTGAATCTACCCCCTTCTCTCCTATATCAGACCCCCATAGCCTCACATCTATACTATTGCTATAGCCTGCTCATGGGTCTACCAGCATTGTCTCTCCCCATTCTAATCAATCCTCTAATCAGCCCCTGAAGTGATTTACCTAGCATTCAAGTCCAACCATGTCACTTTCGTACTCACATTCCAGTGGTTCCCTATTACCTCCATGACCAAATGCAAAATGTTCTGTTTGGCATCCAAAGTCCATTTCCCATCGCCATTTAATGAGTGTACATGCAGTCTTCTATTAAGGGAGGCTGCAGTATGTGTCAAGTCAAGCTTAAGAAAGAGCAACCACATGTGCTTTGATCCCCTTTAGAGATCAGCATCCAACCTGGATTGTAAATTCCAGTCCACTCAGAAGCTCTGATACAACAGTAGCCCAACCCCTTTCAGAATATCTGGAGTGTCTTCTCTTGTTATGGTGTTTAAAAACAGCCTGAGACTGAAGATGGGAGCCAGGCCCACACAGTACATATGCCTCATATGTTACGATGAACTCCTTTTTATCTCTTTTTCCAGATCTTGCTTGTTTTGTTAGAACAAAGCTCTAAGCAAGAATTTTTCTTTCAAAACATTTCTCTGATACCTTACTCCCAACACATATGCTTTGATCCAGTGACCCTGGCCTCTTGGCTAATCCATGAACAAGACAGTCTATCTGTCAACTCCAGGCATTTTCTCTATCTGCCCCACCCTCTTCCTAGAACATTCCCTTTTCCCCTCTCCTAAATCTTGACCCCCCCCCCAGCTCCCTTTACAATCCAACTAAAATTCCACCTTTTACTGAAAGCCTTTCCCCAACCCCTCTTAATTCTAGTACCTTTATGAATTTATTTTATGAATTTTTTTAATTATTTCCAACTTGGGTTGTATATAGCTTGCTTTGATGTATTTGTTTAAACGTTATTTTCCCCATTAGATTGTTCCTTGAGGCTAGGGACTGTCTTTTGCCTTTTTTTGTTTCCCTATGGTTTAGCACAATGCCTAGCACATAGTAGGCACTTAAATGTTTATTGTTCAATTAATTAACAATTCTGGTCAGTGTATTTTATGAGACTTATAATTTTAGAAAGTTGCCCAGATCATTGAGAGGTTAAATAACTTTCCCAGGTTCACAAATGTAGAGGGCCAGCTCTGAGGAGTCCAGTCAAGGTTGAAGAATCAAGGACAGAATTTGACTCTTGTCTGTTCTCACCCTCAAGGGCTCACATTCTCAGGATGTTGGCTCACTAGTCTTCCATGCAAGGGAGGTTCTTGGGACATCCTGCCCATCTCTTGAACCATGATAACCGACATACAAGAACAAGGAAGTCATGTATGAGAACTAGGGCATAGGGAAGTGTTCCATGGGAGTGGCTCTCAAAGGCTATGCTGTTTTTCCTATATATACTTGGACCCTCAGATGAATAAATTGGCTCAGTATTCATTGACCCTCCTGGCCCCCATCTGTTCATTTTGTGCTCCTTCGTGAGGTACCTCACTTGGTGCAGGCATCACACAAAGGTGCTATGTATCAAAGGCAGAACTTGGATTCAGGCCTTCCTGGCTCCAAGGCCAGTCCTACTGCCTCTCACCTGGGACATAGTCAATGCCAAATAAATGCTTGTTGATTGGCCACTAAGATGTCCAAGAAAATAGAGAATTGGTCTTGAATTCTAGTCCAGACTCTTCAGATCCTGCCTTTTTGATATGGGGCAAGAAACCAACACAGGCTTCAGTTTCCTTATCTAGAGGAGATTGAATTATATTATCTCTAAATTCCCTTCTATTTCTTCAGAGCTGTTCCTTAGCCACAGTAAACTCAATGTTTGGTCCTAAATCTTCTCTCCTGGTGTCTTGGCATGTTCTATTCTAAATTCAGTAATTTATTGAAAATCTGCTATATGTGGGGCAGCTAGGTGGCACAAGGAATAGAGCACCGGCCCTGGAGTCAGGAGGACCTGAGTTCAAATCCAGCCTCAGACACTTGACACAAAAACTAGCCATGTGACCTTGGGAAAGTCACTTAACCCCAATTGCCCTCCAGAAAAAAAAAGAAGAAAATATGCTATATACTAAATATGCTATATACTAAATGCTGTGCTAGATTCTGGGAATACAGAGACAAAAATGAAAGTATCTGCCTCAGTGATTTTATGTTCTACTTTGGAAAAAACTGAATGAGAAAGACCTTCTTAGGAGGTGGTACATGAGCCAGGGTTTGAAGGAAAGCAGGTATTCTATCAGGGAAAAGTGAGGACAACATTCCATGCATTGTGTATAACCAGTAAAAGGGCACAAAAACAAGCCATAGAATATCATGTAAGGGTGATATAAATGGGGCCATCAGTCATATTGGCTTGCTATTCAATGTACACAGGATTTGAGAACATAAGCAATAATTAAGTAAAGGTTCCATCTAATCCAGAGCCAATTGAGCTTTCTCCTTCTTTTCTCTCAATGGAGAAGAGTACCAAGTCATGGGTATCTGAAATGTGTGACAAGTCTTCAGCTATGTTAAGAGAATTGTGCTTGTCTTATGACTTATTTTTTTGTGGCTCAAGCTCCCAAGCTTGCAACCCACTTGGTCCATGGATAAAAATTCATGAAGAAAATGGAAAGAAGAGGTCAATGTTTGATAAATACTTCCACGTACTAGCATTTTGGTATTCTGTAACTTGTTCAGAGCCTAAAATGGTTTCAATAATGAAGGTATGAATACTCGAATTGTTCAATATATTAAAATGTGCACTCAAAAACACACTCAAAAAGCACACACAAAAACCATTTGTCTATGAACATATGTCTTGTACACATGCAATATATATGATGCCATGTTTCTATAATTTTTTTTTGGAGGGAAGAAGGCAGGGCAATTGGGGTTAAGTGACTTGTCCAAGGTCACACAGCTAGTAAGTGTTAAGTGTCTGAGGTCAGACTTGAAAGAGGTCCTCCTGACTGCAGAGCTGGTGCTCTATTCACTGTGCCACCCACCTTCCCTCTATGTAGGGCATACTTTAAAAAAAATTCAGAAGTAATGGCAACTATATACCACCAACACCAGAATCCCCCTTCTTTAGACTAAACCACTCAGGTTGGTGAACCATATCAATCAGGAATGTGACTAATGTGCAATACAGAACATCTGATTTTTTAATATTGATTTTGAGGGATTTTTTTTTTCTCATGGACCCAGAACTAAGCTGAGGGAGCTTATGAGAGTATCAATCAAAATCATAGTCATTGGCCTGGGAAGGGACTTTAGAGATCATTGTGCCTAGAAGATATTGATCATTTTGTGTATGCCATGGGCCCCTCTTTGGCATTCTGTTCAAGTCTGTGGACCCCTTCCTGAAATAATGTTTTAAAATACATAAAATAAAATAAAGGCATAATATGTGTGTGTGTGTGTGTGTGTGTGTGTGTGTGTGTGTAATTTATAAAGGAAAGCAACTATATTTAAATAGTTATCAATTAAGAAAAATAATGGACCCTAGGTTAAGAATCTCTGATATAGTATTGTTCAGTCATTTGGTCTTGTTCAACTCTTTGCCTTTCCTTCCCTTCCCTTCCATTCTTCCCTTCACAACCTGGGCTTTTTGGCAAAGATACTGGAGTGCTTTGCCATTTCCTTCTCCAGTGGATCAAAGCAAGCAGAAGTTAAGTGACTTGCCCAGGGTCTCACAGCTAGTGTCTGAGGCTGGATTTGAACTCAGGTCTCCCTGACTGCAGGCCCAGCACTCTATCCGCTGAACCACCTAGCATTCCCCAATCTAGTATTGCCCCTTCATTTTACAGATAAGAAAAATAAGAACCAAAGAAGTCAATGATTTGCCCATAATCACAAAATTACCTACTTACATAGGTGGGATTTGAACCCAGATCACCTAACTCCAAACACAGTGTTCTTTTCACTTAAACATGTTGCCTGAAGTGAAACTAAGGCTGTATTATTCCTAAGAATAAGGTGGTAGATACCACATATCTAAGTAGGCAGAGTTAAATGCCAAGTTAAAGCAGAGACAAAGTCACAGATGCTAACAAATCTGGCAGATAGTCAATACTTCACTATTCAGAAGTCAGGATATAGCAGTAGGTTATAGAATTGGATTCTGATCTTAGTTGGGTGGTGAACTGCTATTTTCCATATTTTCCATTGTCTACCTTTGTATTTGTCTGCATTTTATATTGCTATCTTGGCTATTGATTGTAGTCGGAAAAAAAGGTGGTGAATATTACCCATGGATTGGGCAAAGAGAGATGCTTCAATTTGCATCACAGATGGAAGAAAAAATATAGCAAAGAGTCACAGAAGGTCCCCCTCCTTTCTTTGCTAGGGGAATGAGCATTCCTTGGTACATGAAGTAATCAAGCAAAACAAATGATAAGTTCACTTTCTGTGACTCACCAGTTATTTATAGCAGGACGGTATATTTTTATTATCAATGTACAGTATTTTTTACAATCCTGGACCATTAAAACTAGCCCCCAAGGAAATAGAAAACATTAACAAAGAAGCTGAGGAGAAGCAGCAAAGGTGGTGAGCATAAAATAAAGGAAGAACAATAAATTCTGAGAACTGAATGAATCTCAGGATATGTATTTTCTGAGCAGTTCTGAAGTCTACCAACGGTATTAACTGTAGGTTCTGGGATATTAGTTGACAAGGGGATAGAACTGCATTTCTTAAAATAGATCTTTTCTATTTCTGTGATGTTTATACTTCTCTGAAATACACCTTTAGTGTTTATCTAACACTTCATTTTTTATTAGCTATTCTTCATGGAAACCCTGTGAAGAGGATTATTGGATTTTTTTTTTAATCCATGTCAATGCCAGCAAAGGGGAGTACCGAATTGAGACAATTATCCAGTTGATCCAGGGGAAAATGCCTTGGCCTCAATCATTTGGATTTTGAAGGAAAAATGTCTGGGTCATGAATTAATGGAAATATTACTGTAAACTTCCCTTTCATTTTATATCCTAAAAATAAGTAAATAAAAGAAACTGAATGCCAAGGAATAAAATTATTTGCTCACAAAATACATGCAATATATATCATTATAAACCATGATAGGCAAGTCAAGTAACTAAAATGATAGGTAATAACTGATGGTTTATATAATGCTTTGAGGCTTGAGAAGAACTATACATACATGATCTCATCTGACCATTACAACAACCCTGTGAGGTAAATCCTATAGATCTTACAGGTCTTAAACCCATCAGTGAGTTGGGGGGATGCCTACCACAAACATGTGAAGACTCCTGCCCCCCAGAGAAATGGGCAGATAAGGACAATTTTTTCCAACAACCATGAAAGCAGCTCTAGCAGGCACTCGGGAAGATTTAGAGCTTGGTCAGATATTGAAGATGCCAAGGTCATCCACCATCCACTGCATCCCATGCCACTGGACCCAGATGACTCTGGAAGAGAAAGTCAGGCTGGTGACCTTGCACAGACCTCCCTCCCTCAAATCAAAGTCAACTGCAAGTCATATCTTCATTTCACTGATGTCATGGTCCTCTTTGAAAACAAAGGACACGTACAATAAACATAAACCCAGACCATCACTAGTGATGTTGACATTTGTCCTGCTTTGATGACTCTGGAAGAGAGAGTGAAGCAGATGGCTTTCTGTAACTCTGCCTCACCTAAATTCAATTCACATATCAGTCAAGACATTACCCCATTGTGTCATTGGTCCTGTTTGTAAAGGAAGGACCAAACAACAACACTCCTCATTGTGCAGATGATGAAACTGAGACTGTTAGACTTCAGAAATGCTCGGGAAATACATATCCTAAGATCCAGAATTTATTGTCCTTCTTTACTTTATGCTCATCCTCTTTCATGTTTCTCCTCAGCTTCTTTGTTAATGTTTTCTATTTCCTTGGGGACTCGTCTTAATGAATCAGGATTGTAAAAAAAAATGCTATACATTGATAATTTTTAAAAATACCTCACTCCTATAACTAAGACTTTCCCAAGGTAATTAGTTTTAAGGGCAAAATTTGAACCCAGGTGTGATCAATTCCAGCTTCAGTGACCTATTCAGTCTGCCACACTGGCTATTGATATGACAGATCATAGACAGCTTACATGCTCCATCAGCACCATTCTCCATCCCATCATCAAATTTAAAGAGTCAGAGGAAAATCTTGAGTATGTTAGTTGAATGTTCTGTAAAAAACTGATGAAATTATAGGGACATGACCACAATTAAATGAGGAAAGCCTGGAAATTGTAATAAACCCCTAGAATTCCTATTCTTGGGGAAGTATGGCATAAAGGAAAGAATTCAAGACAGAGTCGGGAGCTAGGGAATTACATCCTTGCTTCAATATTTACACACTTTGTTAGCATGGTCAAACAGTTTGATCTTTTAGCCTCAGTCTTCTCATCTGTAAAATAGATATAATAATTATTGGATTATAATGCTTGAAAAGTTGTTTGGATGGAATTGCTTTATTAAATTATGTAAGCAGCATGCACCCTAGCATACCCAGGATGACTGCTAGCACAGATTCTTTGATCTGCTTTTCTAAAGAAAAGCAACTTTAAAGGGGTTAACAATCTTAGTTTAATCAAACAAACATCATTTACCTAATTCAGGGGAAAGGATCTTAGGTGCTAATGCAAAAGACAAGTTTGTATATAGACCTATGCAGAATAAATATAAAGATAATTTATACAAATAAATAAACTGGTCAGGACAATCAAGAAAGTCTCACACAAAAGGCAGCTTGATGGCATTGTAGATAGGACTCTAGGCCTAGAGTCAGTAAGATCAGAGTTGAATCTAGCTTTTGATATGTATCAGCTACATGACCCTGGGTAAATCATTTCACTTCTTTTTGCATCCATTTCCTCATCTGCAAAATGGGGATAATAATATCACCTAACTCCAGGTTTTGTTGTGAGGATCAATCAGATAATAGTTATAAAAGATCTGGCACATAGTAAGCTATTTATTATTATTATTATTATTATTATTATTAGAGTTTGATACCACTGATCTAGTCCATCTCATGTTCTATCATTTTACAAATAAGGAAAGTGAGGCCTTAGGAGGAGTGACATGCCCAAGAGCATATTTACTTTGATTCCATGTAGTAGTTGGCATAGAAAATAGATAGTGATTTTAAAATCTAATGTCTTATGTTAAATTCCAGTCCTGCTACCTATGTACTACCTTCTTAATAAGCTCTATACCTCTTTGAGTCACAGTTTCATCATCAGTTTGATCACTGGACCTTGACATTAGCCCTGCCACTAAAGCCCCTGGGGCAAAGACCATGCCCTGGGGACCTAATAATTTCAATTCTGTAAGTCCTGCCTGGGACCTACACTGTCATGATTATTGAATTTGTCACCTAGCTTACAATATCTAACTGACCTCAACAAGTTAGATATTTAACCATAGACATCTTTGTGTTACCACACATGTGTATTCCAAAATACTCTTCAGTTTAGAAACCATAAACAAAGTGATAGTGTCATTGAAATTTCTAAGTTTGGGGGCAGCTAGGTGGTGCAGTGAATAGAGCACTGGCCTTGGAGTCAGGAGGATCTGAGTTCAAATCCGGCCTCGGACACTTAACACTTACTAGTTGTGTGACCTTGGGCAAGTCAACCCCAATTTCCCTACTTTTCCCCCTCCAAAAAAGCAAAAGGAAGGAAGGAAGGAAGGAAGGAAGGAAGGAAGGAAGGAAGGAAGGAAGGAAGGAAGGAAGGAAGGGAGGAAGGAAGGAAGGAAGGAAGGAAGGAAGGAAGGAGAGGAAAAAATTTCAAAGTTTGGGGAAAAATACAGAGTTTCATGACATTCATTGCTCATTTGTTTAATATTATCAGTATCACTCTATCGTTTTGCTCTCCTAGTATAAAATCTTATCCATTTCTGAGCTTTAAAAAAATGTTTTCCCTTTAATGCTCAGCAGCTGTGTATACAGTAGCTAGACAGTTACTGCTAACTTCTGTATTTTTAAATAGCTTTTTTTCATTGGTATGAATGCATCAGTTTGTGGAGGCAGTATTGGAAAACATCCCTGCAATCTGAGCATCCTGTTAAGTGAAGATAAAAGAAAACATGGAGATTGAATTCTCTGTCATCCCTCACTGATTGTGATTTATGTCAAAAACAAATATCTCAGAGTAGCCATTGGGGTAAGATACCCCAAATCTTTGAGGTATTGAAAAAAAAAACAACTGCAAATAACATTGAACATCCTAGCATGATGTCTGTTTTGTCTAGCAACATATTCTGCTTTTAATTTAAGAATTTCTTCTTTCTGTGCTATATAAGCAAAAGAAAAGCGAGATTTATGATTCTTCTCTTAAAGCTTTATTTTAGAATTCCCTCCCTGTCAGCAATCCTGCTTTACATTGAAACTTTCCTGCCCTAATTGTTTTAAATGTGGTTATTCTTTGCTGGACTCTCACCATAAAAGTTATTTTCTTCAAGAGAAACGCAATCGATTTCAAAAGGGAAAAAAGACATATAGTGCATTTGATTATTAGTGACAACAAAGAAAACTGGAGAGTAGTTTCCAAATGTGCAATTCATTTATAAAAGATGGGTAACAGTTATAGCCACTTTATTTAAAGATGTACCATACATTACTAAATGCAAATTTTATTCATTACAGAAAAATGTATTTTAACACCTAACCTCAGACGTATTTAAAGCCATAGGTACCTATGAATAACTGAAAAACACAAGGCTCTTTGTGCTACAATTTGGATAATGGAGATCTGTTTCTTCTTAACTCCAGGCTTTTACACAGGTGTTCCCCTCAATGTCTCTAATGTGCTCCCTCCTCACTTCTGCCACTTAAAATCTTTCTCTTCTTCTAAGACTACCTGCTTACAGACCTTGCCTGATTTTTATGGCTCTCCCATTTTTAAATTATTTTGTACTTAATTATCTGTATTCATGTTGTGTCTTCCTGGGCGAGGACTTTTTGTAGCCCCAGAGCTCCATTTCTTGGACATAATAGATACTTAATAAGTAGTATTAGAATATAAATATTATATAAGTATTATAAGAATCATAACCACAATTGTTATTTCCTATGTATATCTTATAATGCATTAGAACCTTTAGATTTGGAATTCCTGAGTTCTAAATCTTACTTGGCACAAAAAGAACAGGGTAAAAAAACTGAAGATTCACTATACTATGATCTAACAAATATAATAGAATGTAAGAAGAAAATAGAATGTGATAGACCATCTCGCCTGATAGAAAACAAGCTCCTTGAGGACAAAAATGATTTATTTTTTCTTTGCATCTCCAACACCTAGAATAGCACCTGGCACAGAGTAGACTTTTCATAATTACATGTTGATTGAAAATACAACCTGACAGAAAGTAGTATTCTATTTTCTTACCTAATAATCTTCTGACATAAAACTCTTAGAACAATAAAATGTTCTTAGAACAAGTTATGGCAGCTCTTTCTTGACCCAATATTTTTTTTGCTTTTTTTTCAAGGGTGATTGGGGTTATGTGACTTGCCCAAGGTCACAGGGCTAGTTTTTGTGTTTAGTGTTCGAAGAAGCTGGATTTGAACTCAGATCCTCCTGATTCCAGGGCCAGTGCTCTATTCACTGCACCACCTAGCCGCCCTGACCCAATATTTCTTTACATTTTCAGTCAAGTATCTTTATATTTACAGATGCTTTGCAGATCTTAAACATTTTCTTATACATACAAACATCATACACCTATTTAAGTATACTGCTTAAATATGCTGCTTAAAGATACTTTAAGTAAACCTCATGGGAATGCTATATCAAACTGATATCATGAGGGCTTTTTAAAAAATTCTGCCCTTTAATTTCTAATTCTGTTTCCTTGACCTTTAATTTCTGCCTCATTATTTCATTAATTTGTCTGAGTCTTGTGAGTATACTTATGTTCTTCTCCCCTCGTTTAGTCCATTAGCCCACATTTAGTAATTGAATAGAATATTCCACCTAGGGATGGGAGAGATTTTTAATGCATTTGCCTTCACATAGAAAGTGAATTCTACTGGCAACCAGAGCTCTTTATCAAATGACATGGCTAAATCTCTCTTACTTAATATTACCCCAGTGATTTAGAAATAGGAGATATTTCCCAGATTGTAACAATTCATGTGGAGAAATGTATAACCTGAAAAGCAAGCAAAAATTCCCTTATTTGTCAATAATATTGATTTGCCTTCCCCCAAAATAGCTTTGTCTCATTTCCTAAGTGGAATTACATTTAGGTACCACCTTAACTGAAACCTGCTTGCTAGAATGTCATATTTAATGATGTGATCAGTGAGTAGCTCAGAACGATATCTCAACACTTGGTCTCAATTCCAATAATTAGTGCTTTTTGGTAAAGAGGACAGGATTCTAAGAGGTGAAGAGAGAGAACATTTCAGGCATGGGGAGCAGGAACAGGAAGTCTCTGCACATTAACTCTAAAGGCTTGTTATTCTTTGTGCTCTCCAAGTAAGCCTTTCTATTTGATAGCACTTTCCATCAAACTCATAGGAAACAAGTCTTACAAGTGACTAACCTTCAGGAATTCTATGACCACACCAAACTAGCCTATTTGACAAGACCTATATACAACATTCCACCTCCTATCATAACTTTGTATGGTTTATCTACCCTGCCTGTATCATATTCCCTCCTGACCTTTATCCCCTAGATTCCCTAGCTTCTTTCCAGGCTCAGTTCAGACAAGACCTCCTTTAAGGTCTTTCTTAATACCTGCCACCCCTGTTGCTACTGCTTCCCCAACTAGGAAATTATTATGCATATTTTTGTTTGTTTGCATTGGTATTACTTTGACATCAATACAAAATAAGCACCTTGGGGGCAGAGAATACATCGTTTTTCTTTGTAGTACCAGGGCCTCGCACAATTCTCAGCACATAGTAAGTATTGAATAAATGCTGAATGAATGAATGAATGAATGAATGAATGAATGAATGAATGAATTGTCAAGAAATGCAGCTCTATCACCTCTTCACCTACACCTTCCAGCTCTTTCTGGGTTCACATGCTCAGGATTTAGATGTGCTACACTGGCCCAAACCTCATCATTTGTCTCTGTCTCGACATAGTTTGGGGGAGATACCATCCACCAGGTTGCAACTGCTTCTTCTCCTTCCTCTCTCCATTGGGCATTTCCAAAACCCAGAACAGCTCTTCAAGTTCCCCACATAAGCCATCTTAGGAAGTTTCCTTTGATCTCACAAATAAACCCTAAATGTAGCACAGTGACTGTGCTACTCACACTTTCTGCACTCACACTTATTGCATTGATTCTCTTATTCTATAACCTCATATACAACCAATGACTCTACTGCTATGTGGAGGGACTCCTGGCTCTTAGGTTCAAGTCACAAACAGAAGCCATGAGGATCCCATCCCTATTGAATTGTCCTTTGGAAAAGTCAAAAAAAAAATTTCCCTTGAAAATATTCCTCATCAGTAAGAGAGATGGCTCAGGAAATCTTCCACAAATTGGCACATCTGTTTTTTTTTTTAATTTAGCACCACAGGATCCCAAGCTCTTGACTATCAGTCTCAGTTTCCCCAAATAGCACTTGCCCTAATTATCTCAAAGAGCCATTGTGTAGACGGCACTTTTTAATACCTTAAATTTAAGCATGAAGAAAATTTGAGTTAGTACTATGAATTTGGCTTGAGTTCCATCAACTAATCAAATTACCTAATTTTATTGTCATCTAGCTTACATTTCTTCATCTCATCTACAATATTATAGTTAGCTAGTTGTTAGACCTTCTCCAGCAGACATTGGAATTAGAAATTCAAAACCATCAGCATTTCAGAATGGGAAGGGAATTCAAGGTTCATCTAGGTCAACTCATACGTGAAAAATGAATTATCCACAAAACAACCAAAAAGTAGTTCCTTCAATTTTTGCTTGAATGCCTCACAATATGGGGAATTCACTACCACCCATGGCAGTTTACTCTACTTTTGCATGGCACAAATTGTTAGCAAGGGGCAGCTAGGTGGCACAGTGGAAAAGTGACTTGCCTAGGGTCACAAAGTTAATAAGTATCTGAAGCCAATTTTTTTTTAACTCATAAAACTGAGTCTTCCTTATGCCAAGCCCAGCCCTTTATGCACTAAACCACTTGCTAAGGTTTACAATGGCCTAAGTCCTTGATCAAAAAATCAAAGTATTTTTTTTTCTATACCCAGAAACCTTGATATTTTTCAATCATCTATAGACATGAGCAGAGTTGTGACAATTCAGATTTTTAACAAAAAAGTGTGCCTTATCTGTGCTATGAACATATTATATTCTCAAACTGTTTGTTACTTAAACCACAAAATGGGAATTTTTTTTAATGGAATTGAGGTTTTCATGGAAAAACATAATTCAAATAAACTCTACTCAAATGTCATCCCACTGCACAATTCTAGCAAGAAGACTGTGTTTTAAAGTTCTGATCCTGAGAGAGAAAAAGACATTTTAAAGGTTAATAATTCAGGCCTTGCTGCAGCAGAAAGAACTCATGTGTAAATGATGTGCTTAATCTGAAATAAAATTTCACAGGTCAATTTTTATTGATATTAATCTTATATTAATGCCAAACATCAGTGGGTTTCTCAGGTGAATGATTCATTTTGAGATTGTTCTTATATATTGGGTAGTTATTTTATTCCTACTATGAACATGACTAGTATAAACAGTCAATTATTTCATCCCTATAACAATATGGAATATAAAAATGTCTTTTCTGAAAATTTAAATTGGATTGAGTCTAGGGTTGTGGTGTAAATCTTAAGTAGAAATGCAGACCACTAAACCATAATTAAGAATGCTGGTGGGCCACATATTGCCTTAGAATACTACTTATTAACATTATCTATGTTTTACTGCATTTATATTTATTTTGTTAAATATTTTCATCTGAATCAGGATCCATTTGGGGACTACATTCATTCTGGAATCCATGTGTTTGACAGATAATAGCAATCAGAAGACCAAGAATGAAAACTTGGTTCTGCCTTTTACCAACTATATACTACCAACATATAATACCATTTTTTTATTGCATATGCAAATTGATTACCATCTCAGGGAAGGGGGAGGAGAGAGAGGAAGAGAATTTAGACCACAAATTTTTTTTTAATTTATGTTAAAATCATTTTTACATGTAATTGGGGGAAAAAATTTAGGTTGTCACCAGTTATTTTAAATCAGCAATGCTCATTATTTAGGTCAGTAGCCAATAATAAAAGATTTATATGTTCTTAAAATCTATTGTAAAGTTAAATTTTCAAAAAGAAAAAAAATGTACAATATTAACTTCTCTGAGCCTGAGTTTGCACAACTATAAAGTGGGGCTGATAATCATGTAATTAAACTGCCTATATCATAGTGCTATTTTCAGTATTTGTCAAAAAAAAAAGTTTGTGAAACATGACTTTGTAAAATATAAGCTCTTTCAGGACATTGATAATAGATTTTTTCATCTTTGTACCCCCAATACCAAGCACAGTACCTTGCCCATTGTAAGGACTTGAAATACAGTTGTTAAATTATTGAAGAGAAAGCAAATTCATTTCTTCATCATTTATTCAGCTGGGGCATATTATTAGCTTGAATTAAATACTGTTCACCTCGACCTCCCAGTGGCCCTTTGTCTGCTGAGGGTGTAATTCCTTACTCCTTATTTCCCACCAGTCTCTAGCCACCTGTAACAAACAGACATTTTATTAGACTTGGTCAATTAAGTTTAAACATTCAAGCTAGTTTTGTTCAAAAATAGAGTCTCCACACCTAGAATGAGACCCCTCATAAACTGCTTTGCCCTCAGAGCCATGCTACCTGGGGCTATTTATGCTATTTGTATTTTTCCCCCATTTTAAAGCTATTATGGATGTTTTGTGCAGCATGCCTAGAGGCCTTCAAGCAAAAGTGACAGCCCAAAATGGCAAATAAATAAATGCAGAGAGCGATTTTGAAGGAAATACATGAACAACATATTTGGAAATTTCAATAAATAGCCATTTTTCCCCTCTCTCATTTTAAGTGTTAGGTTGCTTATTTTCCCCAAAGACTTTCATTAGCGTTAGCAAGCACTCACTGTTCAGCCATGAATTCTTGTCCTAAGTGCTATTCAGAGGACATCTGTTTGTCGCATTTCTTTTCAATTTTGAAGGGGAGACACAAAGCCTGCTGAGAGGGGATAGCTACTCAGAGTCCCATTCACTGGGGAGCTCAGCAAGCTTGCCCTTTGCAGATGTGGAAATCCTCTGTTTTCTGTACAAAACAGATGCTCCCCTTGTATCACATGCAAGTAAATAACCCTGAGAAGCAGAAGGAAGAGTCTTGTGATGAGGTAGGGAAGGAAGATGCCCTTAGGCCTCCAATCCTGATAAAAAGTGGCATTTATTTATTCCTAAAAGAAACAACAACTTTAAAAAGTGCAATGGGTAAAAAAGGACTATATAAAAAGATGTGAAATACAAACTGAATCTTAAAAAACAAATTAAGCCCATACTACTGTGGATACTAGCAAATGTACAATATATTTAATACTAATCTTTAACTACATAGCAGATATTGTACTATATGGTTTACAAAGCAATTTTATATTCAACCTGGCGAGGTAGATAGCACTGGTACCATATCCCATTTCACAGATAAGAGAGCTGAGGTAACAAAAGGGAAAATGACTTGTCCAGACTCACACAGCTAGTAATGGACACGCCAGAACCCAGTTCTCCTGACTCAAAGGCCAGTATTTAGTTTACTAAGCCACAGTTACCACAGAATATATTTTGCTACAGACAGGCAAGTCTTTGGTTATTGAAATAACAATACTTTTTTTTTTTTTTTCTTTTTGGAGAGGGAAAGGTAGGGCAATTTGGGTTAAGTGACTTACCCAAGGTCACATGGCTAGTTTTGTGTTAAGTGTCTGAGGCTACATTTGAACTCAGGTCCTCTTGACTCCAGGGCCCGTGCCCTATTCACTGCACCACCTAGCTGCCCCAATACTTACATTTTTATAGCAATTTATAAGAAGCTGAAAAATTCTTCACATACTTAATCTCATTTCACCCATATAATAGCCACGTAATTATAAACAAAATACAGGGAATAAGCATATATTAAGTACCTGCTCTATGTCAGGCCCTGTAGCAAGTACTTTACAAATATTGTTTCATTTGATCTTCAACATAAACCTCAGAGGTAGGTGCTATTATTATCCCCATTTTATAGTTGTGAAAAACTGAGGCAGAGAGAGCTTAAATAACCAATCCAGAGTCACCCAGTTAATAAGTGTCAGAGGAATGATTTGAACTCATGTTCAAATAATGAAGAGAGAAATGAGCAGAAACAAGAGAATATTGTATATACTAATAGCAATATTGTTTTAAGTACAACTTTGAATGAATGCCATTTTGACTATTATAAATACCCAAATTAAGTACAAAGGATCTGTGAAGTAAGATGCTATTTCTATCCAGAAAAAGAACTGGTAAATAGAAGTATGTATAGGATGATTTTACACACACACACACACACACACACACACACACAC
>NW_027185761.1:627907-693676 GCF_028583685.1 Petaurus breviceps papuanus | reverse complement strand
ACACACACACACACACACACACACACACACTCACACACACACACTTCCCCTCTTTGGCTATTTATTAACTCTGTGACCCTTGAGATTCATTTTCCTCATTCATCAAATGAAAGGATTTCACTAGATGCCTTCTAAGGCTCTTTTCAAATCTCAGGACTCACATTTATTAGCATAAGTGGAGTTTGGAACCATAAGATGCTGAAGAATAATTGGGGGGGGGGGCCTGAAACCATTGACTAGGTGGCAGAGCCTACCAACAACCTAGGCTTCACAGTTACAGAATCATGTTCAAGTAAGAGGTGAGCAGATAGAGCAGGATGTAGTCAAAGAGGAGGGGGGGAAAGAGAATATAAAGAGCCACATCCTTGCTCTGAACTGCAACCCAAGTAGGAGAGACTGTCAGCTTGATCATTGTACTTATATTTGCATTGTATCTGCCTATCAAAAGGTCAGGTTTTTTCATGCATAGCACACATTTGCCTAAACTCATTCTCTGTTAGGGAACTGATCTGATATCCATCCAAACCCACTTTTTTTCAGTATCTAACATGAACTTCTCCCAGAAGATGTAGTTTGTTTGTTTGTTTGTTTGTTTTTTTGGGGGGAATGCTTAATTTTAAATAGAAGAAGCTTAGTTTATTTACATCTCTGTATTTACTACCTGAATGACCTTGGGCAAGTCACTGAAACTCACTGTCCTAATCTGTAAAAAGAAATGGTTCAACTACATAGTTTCTAAAGATCCTTCCAGCTTGAGAACTATGATTCTATGGTCTTCAGGGCTAGAAAGGCAGATTGAAAACAGTATGTGCACAAAACTGAGGAAACTGCATTCTGTCCTTTGGAGGCAGAGGAAAAGATAGAACCAATAGAAGATTTTGAATATGTGAGCAACCCTACTAGATCTCCACTGAAGAAAATTGTTCTGGGAGAGATGTAGATGGATTGGAGAGGGAAAAACTGAAAGTAGAGAGATTAGAAAACTATTATAATTACAATAGTATAAATAAGATGTCATGGGGGCCTGAATAAGAATATGAGTAGGTGTAGCAGCAACCACACTGGCATCTCCAGGATGGCTGCTAGCACAGGTTCTTGGATCTACTTTACTAGTAAAGATAGCTGCTTAAGGGGTCAACAATTTTTTTTAAATTATATTCACTAGTTCAGGGGAAAAATCAATACCCTGAACTTCAAAGAAAGTACAAACAAAATACAGAGAAAATACAAGCAGAGAAATAATGACCAACAGACAGGACTCTGACTGCCTGGATCACCTATACACTTTACATACATCTCTGGATCAAGAGAGCCTTTACATCTGAGCGGGGGGAGGGGGAGAACTCTGAATATATGGCCACTCAGAATCTTGACCAGAGAATCACAAGATCCTTTTCATAAGCAAGCTCCCAAAGCAAAATAGCAACTCACAGTATATATACACTTCTCAGAAACAGAAGGCATCACAACCCTTATGACTCAGTGCCTAATTAGAAATTAGCAAAATGTGTGAAAGCCTTCCTACAAGCAAGCCTCCCCTAAGCAAGAAGGGAAGGTCTTAAATCCCATTAACATTACGGTAGGGAAAAGGGCTAGATTTAAGAAATATAATGGAGGTAGTCACATCAAGGTTTAGTGACTGATTAGATATGGAAGGTGATAAAGAGAGAAAAGTCAGTGGTGCCTTGGGTATTATGAACCTCAATTACTGAAAAGCTGATGGTACATTCAACACCAATACAGCATTTTGGAGAAAGGATGGGATTAAAGAGGACAACATTCAGTTTGGATTAAAACTTCTTGAGTTTAAGATGCCAATGGAACATCATTTGGAGATTTTTCACTAGGTACTTAGTGATGAGCAAATGGAGTTGAGGATAAAACTTAGGCTATAGCTCTAGGTGACATTAAAGTAAATTGAACCCATGGGAGCTGATATGATTATTAATCAAAAAAGTGTGGTGAAAAGAGGGCTGGGATAGAAACAAAGGCTATGGCATACACCCATAGAGATATAACATAATCCTACAAAGGTCAAGAAAAGGCAATCGAATGGCAAAAAGAAATGAGAGAGACAGAGAGACAGACAGACAGAGAATTTAATAGAAGGAAGGGAATGTAATCAAGAGGAAGATATGATCAACAGTGCAAAAGCCAATAATGTCAAGGGAGATGAAAACCAAAAGAAGGTCAATAGAATTCAGAGTTAATAGATTGTTGAAACATTTGTGGAAAGTAATTTCCCTCACATGGTAGAGTTGAAAAGTAAAAGAATAGTGATGCAATACAAACAGCAATACTATAAAATCTTCTAGGAGCATCGCAGTGAAAAAAAGAGTAAGATAGGATGAAAACTTACAGGAAAGCAGGATAAAAGAAATGGTGATGTGGTGCTTTTTGTTTATTAACTTAAAGAATGGGATAGCTCTAGGTATGTCTGTAGTTATCTAGGAATGAGTCATGGAGAGAATAAAGATGAGAGAAAAAGGAATCATCAGTAATAATCACAGAAGGCAAAGGGTTTTGTTGTCATTATTGTTGTTTAGTTGTTTTCAGTTGTGTCTAACTCTTTTTGACCCTATGTGGGATTACTCAGGTGGTTTGCCCTTTTCCTTCTCTAGCTCCCTTCACAGATGAAGAAACTGAAGCAGTCATGGTTAAGTGACTTGCCCAGGGTCATATAGCTACTAAATATCAGAGGCCAGATTTGAACTCAGGAAGATAAGTCTTCCTGACTCCAGGCCCAGCACTCTATCCACTACAAACAGATTACTCAATAAATCAGCAAGAATGTTTAAGCACCTACCACATACTAGGTACTGTGCTAGGGATATATAGACAAAAGTGAAATGTGTCTTGCCTCCAAGTGGCTTATATTCTATAGGAGCATACAGATAAAGAGGTTGATGTCTAGCGAAAGGACCACTTCTTCCTTAGAGTAAAAAAGTAGAAGGTGTATAAAGATACATCTGAATTTTTAGACAAAGAGTAGATTAGATGAGGGAACTCAGATTTTCTGAGGAAAGTGACTGAAGTGAGAGGGTAGCTGAGGTAGTAGAGATAATTTTGAGAAAAGAAAGGGTTGGAATAGAAATTTTGAAGAGCATGAGAAAATATCAAATAGGTAAGAGTAACTTGAATTAAAAACTAGGCATATAGGCTCCTGCTTAGGGTTCTTTACCCCAGTATTCCCATTTGAACTTGTTCTAACCATCATCAGCTGCAAATTAAAATGGTATTTGTAGCATTTAGAAAAGTGATTGGTGACAATACATTTTCAATTTTTTGTCCCCAAAGAGAATTGTTAGCTAATTTGACTTTGTAACAAACCTTGGGCATGCAAACAATCCCCAGGGAAGATAACAGCAAATAGTTACATAAACCATCCTGCTGACATAACAAGGAAGAGGTACACAAGTGAAAAAAAAGTTAGAAAGAAATTGTCCAGGTACTTCCAAAAAGCTTAATATTCAAGTAGAGAGGGCTGGTGTACACTTGAACTGTTGCTTTCAGAGAGAGCACTATGGGAAAAGTATTAAGGAGTAGGTGCCAGGTGACACATGGATGATTATCGCTGTCCCTGTGATCTGAGATTCCTTGGTGTATTTCTTTTGCTTCATGTCTGACGGTGGAACCAGCCATCTATAATCTGGGTGAGGAAATGAAGAGCAGAAGCAAGCATGTGTATTCCCTTAGTAGTCATTGTGGATTGCAAGCCATTGCTACAGGGTCTGCCTATCATTAGAGAAGCTAAAAATTATTCATCCTAGACCTAGTCAATACAGTCCAGAGTTTCATAACTGCTGGCTAATGAGACAATTCTACTCTACCTAAGACAAGGGGCCCTGGGATGTGACACAGTAGACTTCAAGAGTACTGTTGATGCTTGATGTGATAATTTTATGATTGTTGATGGGAACTACCAAGATGATAGCCATTAGGAGAAATAAAATTAATCTAAAAGTCACATTTAGAAAAATCTGAGGCATAGTGAGCTTGAAATGAGAACCTTTGGACCAAAACTAACTTCATTAGAGTTACTTATATTGGCACAATAAAATGCTTTCACTGCATTAGTTATTTTAGAAGATTCAGTTATTTGAATTTATTTGATCTTTAATATGTTCAGACTATTAATCTGAAATATATTGAGCCCAAATTACTTCCAATGAAGTATGGAAACAATAATTTATTAATATGTACTGACTTCATGTACACTTGGGAGTTCCCACAGACATACAACGCCCCCCTATGCCTCACCATTCACCTCCCAAAAGAAATGATGTATAGCCAGAGATAAAGTAAGGGACTTGGATATATCAATTGGATTGATGTGGGTACTTGCTACTAAGCTTTTACTAGTCCATCGTGCCAGTGTAATTTGTTGTCAATCTCCTACTATAAATTTTCTAAAAGAGATTTACCCAATACACTGGTGGGCTTTTTCTGGGTGTCATAATATATTATGGATACCCAAACAACAGTTGGGACACTCATTCATAGTCCTGACGCATGCTACCTGATCAGTTTATCTCTTTTTTCAAACATACATGCTATATATGGTATCTTTCATACCAGTTCTTATATGAGTTCCCAATGCCAATACACTACAACTAAGCTAAACTAATTCTATGATTTTCCATTGCCTTTGGGTCATCCTCAATTTTAATTCTCTGGAATATTGTTTCAAAATAAGTCTGATAGCCATTCTCTCAATGAAACATTTCATCTCCTGCCTCTGTCATTTTGCAGAATGGTACCTCCACATCTGGAAGCCTTCCTCACCATAGCCTGATAGGATCCTGAACTCTCTTCAAGGCCAGATTAGATGCTATATCCTTTGCAAGGCCTTTCCTGATCTCTGCAAGTTCTTTACATCACTCTTGTCCTCTTGAAAAGATTGTGTATACTTTGTCCTTCCTCACTTGTTCATATGTTGTACCCCCTTATAAGTGCCTTGAGGGCAGAAGTTCTTTTTTTTTTCTTCTCTATTCCTAGAATCTCCCACAATGACTTTGCACAAAGTACATAACTGATAAATATTATATTGAAATTTTTTCAATATTTAAGCCACATCCAATAAAAGAATATTTAATATTCTTTAATATTAATATTAACAAACCCTTTTGTAAAGGGTTTAGGTTTTGTTTTTTTATTCTGGGTTTTTTTTGGTGTCAGGGAGCAGTTTAGCAATGTCTACAGGATATTACACTGCATTGACATGCACTATTTGCCTGCAGGACATTTGGAAGCATGCAATGCTTCAGATGTAATCTAGACTCTGGATGTATTATGCAAAATCTCATCAATGAATCTTATTGGAAAGGCACTAGGGATAGATGTGTGTGTGCATGCATGTGTGTGTGTATGTAGAGAAAGAGAGAGAATCAGTACAATGTCATCTGCAATAAGAAGCAATTGGAAAAGTGCCACTATTAATAGGAATCCCTCTTGCATTTAGACTTGATGCAGGATATCCTGAATGGCAATGGTAAACATATATATATATATATATATACATAATATGCACATGTATGTATGTATATGTGTGTGTATGTGTGTGTGTGTGTGTGTGTGTGTGTAGTACCTATATTCCCATCATCAGAGGCTCCTTGAACAAAATAATTCTCTATTTCCAAGTATGAGCCAGCTGGATAACTCCATGCATAAAGAGCTGGTTCTAGAGTCAGGAAGACCCAAGTTCAAACTGGCCTCAGATACTTACTAGCTGTGTGACCCTGGACAAGTCACTCAACTTTTGTTTGCCTTAATTTATTGGAGAAAAAATGACAAACCACTCTAGTATCTTTTCAAGGAATACTACAGAAACAGTGTGGTACTCAGGGTCATGAAGAGTTGGACAAAACTGAATAACAACAAAGTTCCAAGTATGCTTTATTTTCCCAGAATATACTACATCTCTTATCCATTTGGAGGAAGACACGATTTAGATACTTAATAATTGCAAATTATATCTTAGAAGCTGATAAAAATAGGATGAATGTTCTAGTATTGAAGGGAAAGTATTACCATTGTGACTTACTGAACCTGGTAGTACATGGAAATTGAAAGAAAAATGAGGCACATGAATGACACAATTACAGTGTTTGATATATAAAAAGCTTTTACTTCTACTTAAATTGCATCCCTATCCTCAAGCCCTGCATGATATATCTTAGCTAGGAAGGTTATTATCTAGGCAACAACAAATCAAGAAGGAAATGCTCAACATATTTTTCATTTCTTTGTCATTTTGGTTGCCATTTTCTTATTGTGGTTTGGGAAGGTTGTTATAGAGAACTGAAATGTTCATAGATGGTAAGGAAAAAAAAATTAGCCATGATGTCAACTGCCCTTTCAAAACATGCATTAAAAGTGTGTTTTTATTTTAAATTCAATCCAGATGTTGTAACATGAGTAGTTTTACTAATTAAACTTGAGAACATTCACATTATTATCATTATCTTTTTGACAAGCATATAATAAAATGAATCATCGTTGGCCCCTGTAGTGATTATATCCATGTCTTTATTTGTGAGGCAGACCATGAACCCTGAATTTGTGAAGCAGATTATGAGCCTTTTGAAGGTTTATTTAGTTTTAGTTCTTGTTTAAACTCCTATCTATGAAAAAAGCTGAGAGTTCCCTATAGCAAAAAGAAGACTAAACAGGGATCAATATTTAGAAATAATGACAAGGGTATCTTGATTAAATGAACTCTGTAGCAGATCGAATTCTGCTGAATTTTCTTAGTGCTTGGACATGTGTGTGTAGATGAGTGTGTACAACTGCCTGGGTCATCTAGCTCTGAACTTACCACTCACATTTAATAATTGGTGCCCAGGAAAACAAGAAGACATGGGAGCAGACTTTGGAGAACCAAAGACCTTGGATTTTTGTAGCTGCCATGACTGATGCCAAGAAATGTGGAGAGGGTGGTGGGTAAGTTGGATGCCTTCTCCCTCTGCCCACAAAGTTCATCACTTATTGCTATCCTAGAAACTAGTGTACTCTGAGCCCCCAGGGTGTCTTTTTCATTGAATTGCACCATTTGCCAAATCAGCTCTTAAGGGACCTCAAAAGAAACTGAGGAAAGTTCTGTGGTGAGTAAAGGCACAGTTAGATCTCTTCTAATTAATGTACCTTTTAGAAAATCTTTCAAGAAATCATGTTTCCGAAATTACTCTCACAACCCCTTAATCTGTGTGAAGGGCACTTTCTTACCATCCAGTTGGGTCAGTAATCCTTTGTTCGTGTCTAATTTGCTTTCTTACCAAAATAAACAAGTCATGTGGGAACATGTCATAAATACCATGCACCTCAAACAAGGAGAGGTTACTAAGTGATAGAGGCAACAAGGACACCAGGAAGTGGCAAGGGGGAGCAAGATATATTTGAACTCCCCTGCCTCAACCAGTGAGCCAAGTTAAATGAGGATAAGTGCAGCTGGTACTAAGTGGAGTGGAGCTGTGTCATTGGAGAGATGTCAGTTTTCAATAATTGCTACAAGATGGAATAAAAAGATTTAGGATGAAGGGAAGTTTTGTTGCCTGTGGAACAGGCATTCCAGAGGATGCAGTGGAAGGGAACGGCAGTGTTTGGTTGAAACTATAGGGTAGAAGGGTTGTGGGGGATAGCAATAAGTAACTGTGAAATAAGGGATGAGGAATGGGGTTTGGATGATGATCTACAAGGGTTAAGAATCACTAAGATCTGTAAAATATGACCAGGTGTGGGAAGAGGAGAGGAAGGAGCCGCTGATCTTCATAAAGGAAACAAAAGATCAGGCTGGAGGAAAATGTAGCACAAGATGAAGGTCATATGGTTAGAGAGTTAAATGGGAGGCCTCAGTTCTCTAACCCTCTTCCCCCTGAAGGATGGAAATTAGGCAGGAGATGACATAGAAGATGGAAATGGAATCTGTAGAGCAGGAAATGGAAGTTATCTCCACTTACTTTGCTCTTCCTTTTCTCACAAGGGGTAGTCACAACAGGAGAGAGAAGACCCGACATCAAAGGGAAGCTTGCTCCTCTTCCCACCAGAGGTTCTCTAGATCTAGAGTAGGACTTAGAGCTGACAACAGAAGGAGGGAGTTGCCTCATGCTGGCCCAGGTAGAACTTAGCCTGATTTCTGGCTACTGCGTCTGCAGCAGACAGCAGAAGGTACAGTTGGAGTTAGGGGAAGATCTGAATCTTCCCACCTGGAACTAAAAATCTCTCAGTGAAATATGGATCAGCTCATGGAAGGAATCGAAGCAGAGAAATCAATTGGGATACTGCAATATTCTAGTCAAGAGTAATGAGGGCCCTATGACCCATTATGGTTATGTGAGCAGAGAGAACAGGATGAACAAAACTGTAAAAGTAAAAGCAACAAGATCTGACAAGATAGTGGATATGTGGGGTGTATTCAAAGGATATGAGTGTAATGTATAGGTTTTAAACCTGAAAAACTAGCAAGATGGTGATATCTTCCATAGTCATAGAAAATCTGGAAGAAGAGAAGGTTTAGGAACAAAATGCAAGAAGTTATGTTTTGGATATATTAAGTTTAAGATGCTTTTTGGACATCAGGTTTGAAATGTCCAAAAGGCAGTTAATGATGAGGGCCTGGAGCTCAAAAGAGAGAACAGAGCTGGATCTGAGAATTACCTACATGGTGATTATAATTGAACCCATGGGAGCTTTTGAAATGACCTCAACTTTCTACTGGGTCTTCAGCTAAAGTGCTCACTATATGGTTTCCCTGAAACTCTGGCCTTCTCTTCTCTCTTTACAATCTTTCTCTGAATGATCTTATTAGCCTTCATGAACTTATTTCTTACTTCTAAGCAGGTAACTCCCGGATCTACATATGCAGCCCTTATCTCTCTCCCAAGTTATAGTCCTGTACCACTAAATGTCTTCTAGATATCTATACTTCAATGTCTTGAAGTCATCTAAAATTCCAAAAGTGTAACAGGGAACTTGTTCATTCCCCCATCTTAATTTACCCCTCTACCTAATTTTCTTTGTCCTGCTGAGGATACCATGATCGTTCTACAAAAGCAGGTTTACAAAATTTGAACCACCCTCACCTTCTCATTCATTCTTCACCACTTCCCCTACTCCACCATAGCCAAAGAGTTGCTGGGCCTTATGAATTCTGCCTCCACAATATCTCTTACAAAAACCCAGTTCTCTGACCTTCCACGAGAACTACTCTTATATTCAAGGTTTTGCCACTTCTCTCTTTTATCAATTTAGTTTTATTTTATTTAGATGCTTATGTACATAAATGTATTTAAAATATTTAATTGAAATTATATTTGAAATTTAGTAAATTTTAATTTAATTTACATTTTAAGTTTTTTTATTTTATTCAATTTTAATTGTATTTGAATTTTTATTAGTTTTCATTTTACTTTTATTTACATAGTATTTTCATTATCATTGGATTTGCACTTGATCACCCTCTTGAATTTTTCCTTCACTCAGACTCCTAGGTTTGACACTAAAAATCTTCCACAATATGATTCCAGTTTTATTTCGTATTATGACTTCCCTCACCCTCAGACTTATTTTGCACTGTCCCTCATCATATAATCTGTATTCTAGGTGTTTTCTAAGCCTTCTGGAGTGCTTCCAGAATCTCCATCTCTGGAATGCACATATTCTTTGCCTTTTAGTATACAAAATTTCCTTGAAAGTTCAACTCAGGGAAAACTATAGGAAGCCTTTCTTTGCTCCTTTTTCCTTAGTTGCCAATGTTGCCTCTCTTCTCAAACTACCTTATATATATATTTGATTTGCATTATATCTCCAAAATAGAATATAAATTCCTTAAGGACTTGAATAATTTCTTTTTGTATGTATATTTTCAACACCTAAAATAGTACCTTGCATCCAATCAGTATTTATTGCTTTTAAATTGTTTATGAATTGCATTTGAATGAATTAAAAAGATGAGGTCAACAAGTCATAGCAGAAATTAATTACAGTAGTTCATAAATGGGAAACAGCTATCTTCATCTAAGGAATATTCACCAGTACAAGTTAAGAAGTTTGAAGGTAAGTCAGAAACCTAAAAAGAAAAAAAAATGGTCAAGGACAGGCAAGTAGAGATGCCAGAGTCACGTCACAGAAGTAGGGTCAAATGACAAAGATATCTTTCTTCTCTTTATAAAGAGACATTGCGAGGGCTTTTGATGAAAGGAATTGTGTAGACTCTTATTTGCCTCTTAGTATAAAAAGGGAAAATCTAAAGTAGATATAAAACCTTCCCCATTGTCTCTCAAGATTACAAAGATTAATTTGGTAATTTAATGTCTATCATAATTTATATACTTCAGGCACAATTCCATGAAAACATTTCCTTGGATTCAGCAACCTAAATGATTTAATTTTTGTCTTTCTAACACTTTCTTTTGTTTCTCCAATGGCTTCCACTTCAGTCTTTTAAGGAGAAGGGACTTTTTTATTTGCCATTTGTAATGAAACCAAACAACTTCTCCAATTCAAATTGTACATTGATGTAATAGTAGGTCAAAACTGCTTTTCCCCAAGCTCTTTCCTTTCCATCTTCAATTCCCTTCTCAACATCTCAATTACTTTGGCTTTAAATTACAAGCAATAAAAACCTCTCATAAAAAGAGGAATTACCCCCCTCTAAAGTGTATGTCAACAATAACTGCAAGAAAAAGAAAAATACCATTTCAAAAAAGTAAAATATTTCATTTTATCATTCCTGTGAGGCAAGAGCCCTTGTGTGTTCTGGGTATCAATAGTGTGTTGGAGCTGCTACTTGGTCAGTTTTAATGTTTCCACATTGATTTTACCCAAAAAAGTCATCTATTAGTGAAGAAAAAGTACTCAGGAAGGTTGACTACTTTCGGGGAAAAGCATCCTGTAAAAACAGAGACAAAGAGATGGAATAAAAGTCCACAGGAAAATTCCTTTTAAATTTATCAAGAAGTCTCAGATAATTGTTTGGGAGCATTCATAATTAAATTCAACACACATTTATTGGAACTGTGATCAATATTATGGGTAAAGAATAATGCCAAATCTATCATGTTAATAATTATAATGCTTTATATTTATATAACACTTTGTAGTTATAGAATACCCTTATTCACATAATTTCATGTAATCCTCCCATATGCCTTATGAAATAAATAATGTAATTTCTAGTCATCATGAGGTTTATTCTAACAAGGGAGAGAAGTATGTATAAAAAACCTATAGAGCATAAACATAAAATCATTAAATATTTGTCTTTTTTATATGGGGATATCTATATCAACACATAGCCATACTACAAACCTATTAGTTTGAGAGGGAGGACACTTGAAGTTTGGAAGGATCCAGAGAGACTTCCTTTAGAATATGATACCTGAGATGTGTCTTTTTTTTCTTTTTCTTTTTTTTATTTCTTTTTATTTTTTTTAATTAATTGGTTTGTTTACTTTTAGTTTACAAGATTCAATTCCACAATTCCTTGAGTTTCACATTCTGTCCCCCTCGCTCCCCTCCCCCACTCCCCACCATGGCAGCATACAGTCAAGTATAGGATCTGTAAATACTTTCACATTATACATTAGTCAGGTTATAAAGATGGATTGTATCAGATGGAATGAAAAATGGTAAAGAGGACATAAAACCAAACAAGAAAAGAAAAAAGATCAGGTAGCTTGCTTCAATCTGGATATAAACTCAGTTCTTTCTAGTTCTTTCTCTGGATGTACACATTTCTCTCCATCATGAGTCTTTTGGGATTGACTTACATCGCTGTATTGCTGAGAAGAGTACAATCTATCAAAGTTGGTCATCACACATGCATTGTGTCTGTAATTGTGTACAAATTTCTCCTGGTTCTACTCTTCTCACTCAGTATGAGTTTGTATAAGCCTCTCCAGGTAAATATGAAGTCCATCTGTTCCTCATTTCTTATATCACAATAGTATTCCATAACATACATATACCACAACTTGTTCAGCCATTCTCCAATTGATGGGCACCCCCTTAATTTCCAATTCTTTGCCACCACAAAAAGAACTGCTATAAATATTTTTGTACATATGGGTCTTTTCCCACTTCTATGATCTCTTTGGGATGCAACCATAAGAGTGGTATTGCTGGGTCAAAGGATATGAAATTATTTATAGCCCTTTGTGCATAATTCCAGATTGCTCTCCAGAAAGGTTGGTTCAGTTCACAACTCCACCAGCAATGCATTAGTGTTCCAATTTGCCCACATCCTCTCCAGAATTTATCATTTTCCTGTTTTGTCATATTAGCCAATCTGACTGGTGAGATGTGGTATCTCAGAGTTCTTTTGATTTGCATTTCTCTAATAAATAGTGATTTAGAGCATTTCTTCATGTGCTCATAGATATCTTTAATTTCTTTCTCTGAGAATTGCCTGTTCATATCCTTTCACCATTTGTCAATTGGGGATTGATTTGTATTCTTATGGATTTGACTCAATTCTCTGTATATTTTAGAAATGAGTCCTTTGTCAGAGACATAGGTTGTAAAAATTTTTTCCCAATTTCCCACCTCCCTCTTAATTTTGGTTACATTGGCTTTGTTTGTACAGAAGCTTTCCTATTTCATGCAGTCAAAATTATCCATTTTGCATTTTATAATGTTCTCTAATTCTTGTTTAGTCATAAAGTCTTTCCCTCTCCACAAATCTGACAGGTAAACTATTCCTTGTTTTCCAAGACTACTTACAGTATCAACCTTTATACTGAGATCATGCACCCATTTAGACTTGATTTTGGTATATGGTCTTAGATAATGGTCTATGCACAGTTTCTGCTATACTATATTCCAGTATTCCCAGCAGTTTTTGTCAAATAGTGGGTTCTTATCCCAAAAAGCGGGATCTTAGGGTTTGTCAAACAATAGATTACTATAGTCATTGACTTCTGAATCTCATGTGCCTAACCTATTCCATTGATCCACTCCTCCATTCCTCAGCCAGTCCCAACTACTTTTGATGACTGCTGCTTTATAATACAGATTGAAATCTGGTATAGCTAGTCCACCTTCCTTAGCATTTCTTTTCATTAATTCCTTGATATTGTCGACCGCTTATTCTTCCAAATGAATTTTGTTACTAATTTTTCTAGCTCTATAAAGTAGTTTTTTGGTAAATTAATTGGTATGGCACTAAATATATAATTTAATTTAGGTAAAATTGTCATTTTTATTATATTAGCTCTACCCAGCCATGAGCAATTGATATTTTTCCAATTAGTTAGAACTGATTTTATTTCTGTGAAAAGTGTTTTGTAGTTGTGGTCATATAGGTCCTGGGTTTGTTTTGGCAGGTAGATTCCCAAATATTTTATAATGTGTACAATAACTATAAATGGGATTTTTCTTTCTATCTCTAGCTGTTGAATTTCATTGGAAATATATAGGAATGCCAAGGATTTATGTGGGTTTATTTTATATCCTTCAACTTTGCCAAATTTATTTATTGTGTCAACTAGTTTTTTCTTGATTGTCTAGGCTTCTCTAAGTATATCATCATATCATCTGCAAAGAGTAGTAGCTTGGTCTTTTCTTTGTCTAATTTGATTCCTTTGATTACTTTTTCTTCTCTAATTGCTACTGCTAACATTTCTTGTACAATAAGAGGGGTAATAGTGGACACCCTTTTTTCACCCCTGATCCTATGGGAAATGCTTCTAGCTTCTCCCCATTACATATAATACTTGCTTATGGATTTAAATAGATGCTACCTATTATTTTAAAGAAGGCTCCATTTATTCATATACTTTTTTTACTGCCTGTAGGATATTTTTATACTTAATGAAGTATGTTATTTCTTCTTTGCACCAAGAGTGACAGGAAAAAATCTCATGCAAAGCTCCTCTCCCTCCCCTCTTTCCCTCTTAAATGATACTTTTTACATTTCTTCTCCATAGAGTCCTATGCTTAACTGGTTGTTAATCCCTCCTTCTACCAGAATCAATGAGAGAAAAGCTCAAAAGATTCTCATCTCCCTCCCTTCTTTTCCTCTGCTATATTGTTTTTATGCCTCTTTGTGTAGCATAATTTACCCTTTTCCACTTCATTCAATCCTTTTCTTCCATTGCAGTCCCTTTGTGGCCCTTAATAAGATTTTTTTCATTGTTATTTTGTGTATTTTATACTCATACCCTCTACTTGTCTATAAACAGTTTGCTCTTATTAAATAGCAGGGTGTGTGTGTGTGTGTGTGTGTGTGTGTGTGTGTGTTTACCTTGTTTACCTTTCTTATGTCACTCTTGCATCTCGTAATTGGAGGTTGAATTTTCCACTGAGTTCTGGCTTTTTCATCAGGAAGGTCTGGAACTCTGTTATATCATTGAATGACCATCTGTTTGCCTGGAAGAATATGCTCAGTCTCACTGGGTATGTGATCTTTGGTTGTAACCCAAGTTCTTTTGCCTTCTGGAAAATTGTATTCCACTGCCTCCGATCTTTCAGTGTAGAGGATGCCAAATCCTGTTCTATCCTCTCTGTGGACCCTCAATATTTGAATTGTTTCTTTCTGGCTGCTTGAAGTATTTTCTCTTTTACCTGGTAGTTCTGGAGTATGGCCACAACATTTCGAGGACTTTTCAGTTTGGGATCTCTTTCAGCAGGTGTCTGGTGAATTCTCTCAATTTCTATTTTACCCTCAGGTTCCTTAATTTTCCTTAATTAGCTCTTGGAGAATGTTGTCCAGGCTCATTTTTTCATCATGATTTTCTGGTAAGCCTATGAATCTCGCATTATCTCTCCTGGATCTGTTTTCCAGGTCAGTTATTTTTCCATTGAGGTATTTTACCTCTTTTACTAATTTTTCATTCGTGTTGTTTTGTTTGACTAATTCTTGGTTCCTCATAGAGTTATTTGTCTCAATTTAGTTGATTCTAATTTTTAGCACATCATTTTCCTTGGTTAGTTTTTGGAGCTCCTTTTCCATATCATACACTTTTCTTTTTAGAGAGATGTTTTCTTCATTATAATGTTTTTCTAATTCTGCAATTTTGGTTTTGAAAGAATTATTCATTTTGTCTTCTACCTCTCTCATTTTGTTTTCAAAGGTCCTTTTGAGCTCATGCAGGAGAGTTTTCTGTGCTTGGGACCAGTTCCCTGTTGATGTTTCAGCTGTGGGCATGGAGTCCACATTGTCTCCCTCTGAGTTTGTTTCCTCCCTCTGAGGATAGTAGGACATCAGAGTCTTTGTAGTCTGCTTTCTACCCATTTTGAGTCAGGGCCCTAGCCATGCCCTTCCTCTAGGGATCCCAAGCCTTTATTGTAGAGAGTTTTGCCCTGGGGCAATAGTTAATATGTTTTTTTTTTTTTTTTTCTTCTCTTCCGATCTCGAGAAGGGGGGGGGGGAGAGTTGGAGCAGGCAGGGTTCACTCTTACATATCCACCTACTCCCACAGGGAAGCACTTTCAAAAGTCACCAATTCAATGTTTCAGTAAATTTATCTGACAACTGCCTGGATTAACCCCCATTGCATATGCATAGATAAACTACTATGGTTTATTCTACTCCATTCTACTCCTCCCCACCCCACTTCCAGTCTGCAAACACACCATTAGCATTGCAATATGAGATGAAAAAATATCCCACGAAATGGTGTTCTTTGTTGCCTTTGAACTGACAGTAAAACTATGACAAATTCTCTTTAAGGTGAATTTGAGAAGCATGCTTTCACTTAATTAGAACTTCCTTTTCTTGTCTTTTTCCCACTCCCTCCCTTCCATCCACTACTGCTAAGGTCTTCCCTCTAAGATTACTTTCTATTTAGAGTGTATCGCTTTGCTGGAAAAGGTCTATATAAACAAAATTATGGTTTTTCTGGTAGCAATGTATGACTGTGAGAGTTAATTTGTAAGGGAAGCTGAGCACTGCAGTATCAATGCTTTTGAATTTTGGTTTTGCAGAAGAATTTTGAGTCATTTGGACACTGAGATCAAATTAATTAATACTTAAAGAAATTAATTCAGGGGGCAGATAGGTGGTGCAGTGAATAGAGCACCAGCCCTGGAGTCAAGAGGACCTGGGTTCGGATCCGACCTCAGACACACTTAACACAAAAACTAGCCATGTGACATTGGGTAAGTCATTTAACCCCAATTGCCCTCCAAAAAGCAAAATAATTAATAATAATAACAATTTGGGGGCAGCTAAGTGGCAAAGTGAATAGAGCACTGGCCCTGGAGTCAGGAGGACCTGAGTTCAAATCTGACCTCAGACACATAACATATACACACAATAAAAACTAGCCTTGTGACCTTGGGCAAGTCACTTAACCCCAATTGCCCCCCTCCAAAAAGGAAAAAAAGAAATTAATTCAGGCTATTCACTGGAAGGTCAATACTGAAGTTGAAACTTAAATACTTTGGCCACATAATGAGAAATCAAGCCTCATTGAAAAAGACCCTGATGTTGGGAAAGATTGAAGACAAAAGGAAAAGAGGATGGCAGAGGATGAGAAGCATCGATAGAGTCATGGAAACAATGAATATGAACTTGGACAGGCAGGCATAGTAGAGGATAGAAGGGCTTGATATGCTATGGTCCATGGAATCACAAAGAGTCAGACATGTTTGAACAACAACTACAAATATAGCCTGAAAGCACATTATTTTTTGTATGGTATCCCTCTTTATTAGAATCTCTTAGAATGTGAGCTTCTTGAGGGCAGGGATCTTGTGTTTGCCCCTTTTTTGTCTTCTCAAGGCTTTTACAGTACCTGGTACTTAGAAAATACTTAATAAATGGTTTTAGGCTGACTATAGCCAGAATAGCAAGATTCATATAATTCCCACTGGCCATGTGTCCAGTTTTTAGGCATTGGAAAAGGATTTCACATTTTGAGTAGTGCCAGTGGCTAAGTTAAAGTTTACTGATAATCTGAAAATCATGTGCTTCTTAGCACCTATTGCTCTGTTGTGCACAGCTCTATCACAATCACAACTAAACTAGATGTGGATCACACTGATCGGCATTTTGAATTTTTCATTGTTTTACCATTAACCTTTACCAGATGCATCAGTCTAAAGGGAATAAGTTTCTCTGTGCCTACCCAGGCTAGTCCTTTGAAAACCAACTCTGTTGCTAGGATCTCAAAACCTTTCTGGCATGAAAAAGTTCAAGTTCCAAGTAGAACCTTCCAGAGCTAAGACTCTGCTGGCATCACATACAAGAGTCAAAGACCATTTTCATACCATTATGATGCATTGTGTTAAGATATTGTCAAAGGGAAGATTGCAAAATACTGGGGTAGGGGGGATGAGACCTTAATCATAACAAAAAGATGACCAAGAAAATATTAAAAAGTTCAAACTTATATACCTATTTTCTGATTGCCTTCCTTTTTCTTTCTCTTTCTTTTTTATTCTTTCTATGATCTATCTATATTTATCTAATTCTATTATATATCACCTATAAATCTATTTTTTTAGATTTTTAGAACAATATCCACATTGATCAAGAGCCACACTGATGATGGTACTAGTAGGAAAGAGACAAATTTTTACAAGTGATGCTCCATGGTAACTGAAGGATATTATCAAAGAAGTGGAGGAACAATCAACCAGCAGCAATGAAACAATCTTTGTCCTCATAGAGCTTGCTTTCTAATGGGGGAGATAACATTGATCATATAGGTATAAGCAAAGGAACCTTGAGGCGCATATAGGGGAAGAGGAAAGGAACAAACATTTATTAAGTAGCTGCTATGTACAGGAAACATAGGTGGTCCAGTAGATAGAGCACTGTGTCTGGAGTCAGGAAAACCTGAGTTCACATCTGTCCTCAGATTTAGCTATGTGACCATGACCAAGTCACGTAAGCCTGTTTGCCTCTGTTTCTTCATCTGTAAAATGAGCTGGAGAAGGAAATGGCAAACCACTCCAGTATGTTTCCCAAGAAAACCCAAAATGGGGTGGCAAAGTGTAGGATACAAGTGAAATGATTAAACAACTACCATGTATTAGGCACTGTCTAAGAGCTTCACAAATATCTCATTTCAGCTTCACAACAACATCTAATGGGTAAGTACTACTATGTTATCCCCATGTCACAGCTGAGGACAGGTAAGGCAGGTATACAGAGGTTAAGTGACTTGCCCAAGGACACACAGCTAGTAAAGATCTGAGACCAGATTTTAACTCAGGTCTTCCTGACTCCAAGCCCAGCATTTTATTCACTGTGCTACCTAGAAGTGTGTAATGACAAGCAAAGTAGTACTTTGCTGCTTGTTTCAGCTATTCAAGTGCCCCTGATTGTGTCAAGCCTTTGTTGAAAGCAGTATACATTGTGTTGCCCTTAATAGGCCTAAGGGATTTTGGAGACCTTCCCTGACCTTAATAGGTCTAAAGTTATCACATAGAATCCATGGTGGGAGGAGCTTGCTAAAAGAGCTGAACAGGAAGGAGCAGAGCAAATAAAAGCTCAAGCATGAGCTTTGACCAGAATGTTTGTGACATTAGCACTCTGTCTGTTATTCTGTCTGCTCTTCTGTGTTGATGTTACTTTGTCAGACAGAATCTCTGGTTGTTGATTTGTGTTACTTTGTCAGACAGAAGCACCCTGTCTGTTGTTCTTAGACAGAAGTCCTCAAAGAGGACTTTACTGGTGTTTACAGAAGTCCTGAAAGAAGGCTTTACTGCTGTTTACAAAAGTCCTGGGACTTTACTTTTGATTTGTGTTTGATTTGTCAGAGGAAAGCTTTGTCTATTGGTTTGTGTTACTTTGTCAGGCAGAAAGTAAATTGAGATGATAGTGCCATCAATGTGTGTAAATATTGTAGTTCTGTTAAGCTTTGTCTTTCTAGAAACAGAAACTGTGAAGGGCTTGGAGTGGAGAAATCCATATGAAACAGGAGCAGAGAGCTGCCTATGTGTGAATCCAGAGAATAGGTGGGAGCATGGAAGAGAAGTCATGGGATTTAGAAGTCAGCTTTGAGTTAAGATGAAAGGAGACTTTACTTGGGTACTCAATGCTGACTGATGATATTGTAACTTACTGTGACTTGGGGTGGATGGCCTTTATACTTTCCACTACCCCTTAAGGATGATTGGAAGCCAGCCTCCAATCAAGATGAAAGAAGACTCTATATGGGTACCTTACATTGATTGAGGAGACTGTGACTTACTGAATGAAATGTTCTGTTTAAGACTATGTGGCCACCTTAGTAATGTTATTATGTTGTATTGTTGTGAATGCTGTGCTTTAGTTTATTGCTGAATAAATAGAGTTATCTATACTATGTGATTAGATCCTTAAAGTTATTCACAGCAGCAGTCCTCAGGAGAATTGCTTGTGATTGACTTTACAAAGAGATAGATACTAGCTTCCAGCGGAAAACTGGCAAGGCCTCTAGAAGTTAGCAAGGGACCTGAGCCTCAAGGGAAATAAGACATTCTAGAAGTAATGAAAAAAGGGAGAATGTCCAGGAGAAAATCCAGGCAGGGTGTCCAGCCAGTGCAAAGGCACAGTGATAAAGAATGTCATATATGAGAAAAAGAAAAAGTCTAGTATTGCTGGACTGTACAATTCATTAATGGAATGTAGGTATAAGAAAGGAAGGGTCCAAGTTATGAAGAACTTTCACTGTCTGTAGCAGCAAGCACCCTAGTGTCCCCAGAGTGGCTGCCAACACAGGTTCTTAGATCTGCTTTGCTAAAGGAAAGCAACTCAAAATGGGTTAACAAGCTTAATCAGTCAAACATATATTGTTTACCTAGTTCAGGGGAAAAAGGTCAGCACCCCGAACTTCAGAGTATACAGACAGAATTATCAAGACAGAGAAACAGATCAAGTAGACAGGTTTCCAAACTGTCCCAACCATTACATCCATACCAAATCAACATCTGGGTTTTTCAAAGCCGGGGGGCTTTCAGCAACAGCCTCTCAGAGTCTCATCTGATCAAATCACAGAACATTTCTCAAAGTGAGCCGCAAAGCCTCACATCAGGGATTATATAGCCTTCTCCTGGGTCAGAGAATGTAACCACCCTCTTGACCCACTGCCCAATCACACAGCATCAACCAAGCCTCCTGCCACAGGCTCCATGTGACCACATTCAGCCTATTAGGAGGCAGAGTATATTTTCAAATCAAGGAAGGTTCTCAGAGTCTCTTAAGCCTATCAAAGGGCCTAGGGGCAGGGAAGATCTTTAAATTTGCATTTCCATTACACTGTCAAACAGAGAAATATACATATTTGATCAGATGGGATTTCATGGCAAAAATAATGGATATACTATGAATATTCTTTGGGTACCACTGATATATTACTGATGTTGAAAAAAAAAGGAAGGTCTCTACTATCTTTAGTTAACCCCTTGTTTTAAAATGAGTAGAAGAATGTAGACAAAAGTTACATAGCATAAGCTGGAACGGATGAGTTGCCATATGTATTGAGGAGGGGAATACCCACATGGATTGAAATCACAGAACCTGTTTCAGTACATAGACATATGTGTTTGTGCATATAATTCCCAGTATTGTATCTTCCATTTAATCCTCTTTCTTCTAGTCACAGCTCTTAGAGGTCATCTAGTTTGGCCTCAGAATTATGTATTTATCTTTCAGAATGGTTTGTATCCAGTAATAGCTCATGCCTCCTAAAATCACCCTGTAGATTGCTAAAGGGCTTTGGGAGTGGGGGCACTGTGAACAGAAGTAACTGAGGTGAATGATGAAGATAAAATATTCTGGTCAGTTTACATTTTAAAGAATGTGTATAACTTTTCTGAGGCAATTCATATTTGCCAAAAAGAAACTTCCTGATGGCAATGTGAATTTACTTAAAACAAGTCATGGAACTTTAAATATGCAAAAAAAAAAACATTTTTAGATTAGATTTATATTTTTTTCTTTTTTATTATTAATTTGACAAAGATGAACACATATAAGGAACAAAAAAAGTTTATATATTAAATTCTTAAGCACTATTAAGTAGTCTATTTTCTGCAATGTGTATTAAATTTAAGACAATAGCAACAAAGCTACCTTATTAATCTTTGCCCCCTTCTGAACTTCTTTCTGATAATAATAATTATTAATAATAATAAGTGGCAAATATTTATGTAGGCCTTTAGAATTTGTCAAGTGTTTTATCTATATTACCTCATTTAAACTTCAAAGAAACCTCATGAAGTAGGTACTGTAATTCCCATTTCTGAGCAATTTTTAAAAGCTTCATTGATGACTCTTCCTTTTCTTTCTCTTATTTTTATTTTTTGGCACTTCTATCATGATGTACTTTCTTCTCCCTCTCCCTGCAACCAGACCCTCTCCCCAGTAGAAACTTTCTCTTACAACAATCAAGCTTTGCCAAGGAAAACAAATACATACATTGGTGGTTTCTGAAAATGTGGTGCAAATTTTTAAAAAACTGTATTCTAATTCTCTTACTAAGGTCAGATCTTGATAATTTGGGTGAGCTTCTTTGGGCTGCCTAATTCCATTGGGGAAGTTTTATGTCAATGTGGCCACTCAGGACTAACTTATTTTCATTCAGTGATATTATTAAAGGATAATTAGACTCAGAGCCATAGGATCATAAAATGCAAAGTTAGAAGGAACCTTAGAAGCCATCTAGCTGACTGCCATTCCTGTTTTATAGAAGAACAAACAGACCAAGAGAGGTTAAGTGATAAGGCAGGGTCAGATAGATAGTAACTGTGTGAAGTAGGATTTGAGCATAAGTCTTCATGACTCTAACATAGTCTCAGGTCCAGGGATGGGGAACCTATGGTCTCAAGGCCACATGTGGCCTTCTAAATCTTTGGGTGTGACCTTTTGACTGAGTCTAAGTTTTACAGAACAAATTCTTTTATTAAGGGGATTTGTTCTGTGAAGTTTGGATTCAAAGGGCTGTCACACGCAGCTTTGAGGCCATAGGGTCCCCACCACTGGTAGACCTTGAAGATAATCTTAGAAACCATCTAATCAAACCCTTTAAATTTATAGTTGAGGAAATGCCATCCCAGAGGTGTTAAGTATGCTCTAACAAGATCATGCAGTAGTAAATGCCAGCACTAGGATTTGAACCCAAATCCTCCTTGCAGCTCATGCAATCATTGCATCATCCTGATTCTCCAAAAGGTGTGACTTCTGGTCTCCCAAGACATGTAAATATATAGGTTCCCAGGACACAGAAATATGTAGCTTGTCAGCATGTATTTGTCTCTATATCCTCACCACTGGGCTTCAAAATGTAAGTTTGCTAAAGCTTTAGGAATTGACAAGGAATGAGGGTGACATAATTAGTTTGGAAGGAGAAAGGCAAAGCCTATACATTAAATTGGGGCCACATACATTGCAAAAGGGGAAAGTCCAAGTAATGATTGATTTAGGGGTATTCAGGTATTTGCATTTCTTTCTATCTTGTTAAGATTTGGGAAATTCCCAAATAACCTAGCGCAATCATTACTATGGAAGGTTGACCTCTGGGAAGGAAATTGGTGAGGTATAATGATTGCCCCGGATATTCTAGGCACCATGTTTTAAGGAGTAGGTGCATTTGGGGAGGACAGAGAGGGTGGCAGTAAGTTTTGGATTGCTCTATCTCAGGCAATATCATTTTATTATTGAATAACATTCTGGTTACTACAGGGTCCCCTAGAAAGAACTTCCTATGTAGAACCAGGAAGCAAGCAAGAATTCTGCTCTATGAGGCACTGATAAAAGGTGTTTCTGTTGAGTATAAGGTTTTACTAGCTGGAGATCTTTAGTCAGGAGCATGTGGACTAGCTGTCTTTCCACGATGATTTTTATTGCATCTTTGACATTTCCTCCATATGGACAAATTTATTCATTAATTTATTGAGATGCAACCTTATGGGGATACATTAAAACAAAAGTCAAAAGAAGGTTTATTCAACCTTGTTGTTTGAAAATTTTTTCCTAACTCCCCTTTCCCCTTGATCCTGGAATCCCTTTCTTCCTCTCCCTATTTTTCTTATTCAAAAGGGAAAAAAGCATGCCTTCATATTGAACACTGCTGTCTAAGTTATATCACAATCTCCAATTTCTATACTCTTTCACTCAAAGTAGCTGGAGGAAATCAAGGAGCCATGCAGGCAAGAATCTATGAATTAATCATAGCTAATCCTGCCTAGGCCCTTACTAATGCATAGAAATCCATTTATTCATCTTTTAGTGATTCTGCACAATATCTGTTCTTTACATTCTCCAAAGTGGGAATACCACTAATTTAATTCACTTTGCCCTAGACTCTATATGTTCTTGTAGAAGAATGTGTCACAGATGTGTGTGTGTATGTGTGTGTATGGTGGAGGAAAAGGAGATGTTATACTTACTATTGTCAGTGTAGCAGTTTAGTAAATACCCCTTTCTAAAAGCCTTTAGAAGCTTCTAATCTCTCCTGCACCTCAAAACCAACCATTTCCTCTATTTTGCTTCACTCTTAATGAATGAGGATATTTTCCCCTTGCACTATTCACCCCCTACCTTCTGGTCTCCTGTAGAAGGTTAGTCCATCAATCATTAATATTCATATATATATATATATGTGTGTGTGTGTGTGTGTGTGCATATACATATGTGTATGTATGTACATGCATAGATACATATGTGTATATACATATACATATGTGTGTACATCTTAACTGTGTATCCTGAGTCCATCATTTTTCTGTCAGGTGATGAAGTGCATGTTTAATCTTGAGTCTTTTACAATCATGGATGGTCATTGTGATGATAAAGTCTCATGTCTTTCAAAGTTGTTTATATTTATAATAATGATATCATTCTACTAATTCCACTTCTACTCAATTCATTCTACATCAGTTCACATTTGTCTCCTCAAGTTTCTTTGAAACCAAACCTTTCATTCCTTACAGCACCATTCTTACAATAAATAATAGTATTCTATCATATCATAATTTGTTATTTCCTAGTTAATGGATACCCAATTTGTTTCCAAATCTTTGAAATGATGAATAGGATTGCAACAGATATTTTTTCACACACAGATTCTTTTGCCCTTTCTTTGATCTCTTTACGGTATAGGACTAGTAGGGTCAATGGGAATATACATTTTAATAATTTTTTAGCATAGTTCCAATTGATTTCCAGAACTGTGAAACAAAATCACAGCTCCAAGAAAGTAACCTTGTTTTCAAGAGAAATTTTCTTACATGTGTTGGATAAAATCTGTCAAGATGCACTATTGAGGGGCAGCCAGGTAGCACAGCGAGTAAGAGCACCGGCTCCAGTGTTGAGAAGACCTGGAGATCAAATCCCGGGCTCAGACACTTAGCACTCACCCAGAAACACCTGGCTGTGTAACCTTGAGCAAGTTACTTAACCCCAATTGCTTAGGGGTGGCCAGGTGGCTCAGCGAGTAAGAGCACCGGCTCCAGTGTCGGGATGACCTGGATCAAATCTGGGCTCAGATATTCAGCACCACACCCAGAAATAATAACTGGCTGTGTAACCTTGAGCAAGTTACTTAACCCCAATTGCTTAAAAAAAAAAGATGCACTATTGATGGGGTCAAAAGACTGAGTTTATGAGGCTTATATGAACTACTGGAGACTTTTGCAGAGGTGTATCATCAACAGCCTTGTACATTGAGATACAGAACCTTCAACCCTAAAGTAAGGTTCAGTTTTTTGAGTGACTGGAAGAGCTACTGGAGGTCAGGTTGACGATTAACAGAATTGATCATTTTCAGACTTCATAATTTTGTTTACTACTGAGGATCCAATTCCTATTGTATTATGAATGTAAGATGATGTTACAACTTTGTATGTTGGTTAATTGGGGACAAAAGCTATATAATTATCATTTATTCATATAGCATGCAAATTCTGTTTTATCTTTATCCCAACTTTTACTCTCACAGATGAATCCTCTGTTCTGAATCATTCCTACATCTTTTCCACAGTTATTGCTAAGGGGTCAAAGTTATTTCTAATGCCATCATCTTGAACTCCCACCAGTGTGCCTCACAAAAAATTATTAGTTAATAATCATTTAGTCATCAAAACAATCTAATCCTATAAACATTTAGTAAGTGCTACTATGTACTAGGCACTGTTCTAAGTGCTGGAGATACAATTAATAAAAGAAAGATGTGTATTTCCAAAGACAATGTCAAGGGAAAAATAAGAGTCACTTCTATGACCATATATGTTGCTTTCATCCTTTTTTTTAGTTAATCTTTTATTTTTAGTTTTCAGCATTCATTTCCTCAAGATTCTGAGTTACAAATTTTCTCCCTATCATTTCCCTACCATCCCAAGACAGAAAGCATACTGAATACCCCTTCCCCAATCTTCTCTCTCTTATATCCTTCCCCATCCCCACCATAATTTTCTAGTAGAGTAAGATGGATTTCTATACCCCAGTGCCTGTATAACTTATTTCCCAGTAGCATGTAAAAAATTTTTTTAACATTTGTTTTTAAAACTTTGACTTCCAGATTCATTCCCTTCTTCCCTCCTCACCCACCCCCACTGGGAAGACAAGAAATTCAATATAGGCTGTAGATGTATATTTACACAAAACATTTCCATAGTAGTTATATCATGAAAGACTAACTATATTTCCCTCCATCCTATCCTGCCCCCCCACTTATTCTATTTTCTACTTTGACCGTGTTCTTTTTCAAAAATGTTTGCTTTTAACTACCCTCTCCCCCAATCTGACCTCCCTTATATCATCCCCCCTCTTATCCCCTTCTCCCCTATTTTCCTGTAGGGTAAGATACCCAATTGAGTATGCATGTTATTCCCTCCTTAAGCCAAATTCAAAGAGAGTAAGGTTAACCCATGTCTTTCACCTTCCTGCTCTTTCCCTCCAATGTAACAGTTTTCTTTTGTCTCTTTTACATGAGATAATTTACCTTATTCTATCTCTCCCTTTTTCCTTCTCCCAATATATTCCTCTCTTATCTCTTAATTTTATTTTTTGGATATCATCGTTTCCTATTCAACTGATCCTGTGCCCTCTATGTATACATGTACACACATATACACATACTCACATATGTATTTATACACACACCCTCCTATAAATACATATATATGTATATATACATATATATATTCCCTTCAACTATCCTCATATGTAGAAAAATCTCATGAGTTACAATTATCATTTTTCCAAGTAGAAATGTAAATAGCTCAAATTTAGTAAGTTTCTTATGATTTCCTTTTCCTGTTTACCTTCTCATACTTCTCTTGCTTCTTTTATTTGAAAGTCAAATTTGCTGTTCAGCTGTTTTTTTTTTCATCAAGAATCTTAAAAGTCCCCTATTTTATTTAATGACCATATTTCCCCCTGAAGTATTATACTCAGTTTTGCTGAGTAGGTGAATCTTGGTTTTAATCCTAGCTCCTTTGACTTCCAAAATATAGTATACCAAGCCCTTTGACCTCCTCAATGTAGAAGCTGTTAGATCTTGTATTATGCTTATTGTGTTTCCACAATACTCAAATTGTTTCTTGGCAGCTTGTAATATTTTCTCCTTTACCTGAGAACTCTGGAATTTGGCTATGATATTCCTAGGAGTTTTGTTTTTGGGATCTTTTTCAAGAGGTGATTGGTGAATTCTTTCAATTTCCATTTTGCCCTCTGGTTCTAAAATATCAAGGAAATTTTCCTTGAGAATTTCTTGAAGGATGATTTCTCAGCTCCTTTTTTGATCATGGCTCTCAGGTATTCCAATAATTTTAAAATTAGCTCTCCTGGATCTATTTTCCAGGTCAGTAGTTTTTCCAATGAGATATTTCACATTGCCTTCTATTTTTGCATTTGTTTGGATCTGTTGTATAGTATCTTGATTTCTCATAAAGTCATTAGTTTCCATTTGCTCCAATCAAATCTTGAAGGAATTATTCTCTTCAGAGAGTTTTTTAAATTTCTTTTCCATCTGGCCAATTAGGCTTTTTAAGGTATTCTTCTCGTTGGCTTTTTGGGTCTCTTTTGCCATTTGATTTAGTCTATTTTTTAAGGTATTATTTTCTTCAGTATTTTTGGGGTCTCCTTTAGCAGGCTGTTGACTTGCTTTTCATGATTTTCTTGCATCATTCTTATTTCTCTTCCCAATTTTTCGTCTCTTCTCTTACTTGATTTTCAAAATCCTTCTTGAGCTCTTCCATGGTCTGTAACCGATTCATATTTTTCTTGGAAGCTTTTGATGTAGGAGTTTTGACTTTGTAGTCTTCTTCTGATTCTGTGTTTTGATCCTTTTTGTACCCAAAAAAGGATTCTGTGGTCTGATTGCGCTTCCTCTGCTTGCTCATCTTGCCAGTCAATTACTTGACTTTTGAGCTCTTTGCCATAGTAGAACTCTGCTTCCAGAGATAGCTATGCCCCAAATTGCTGGGGGTTTTGCAGCTGTCAGAGCTGTTGTCAGAGTTGTGAGGAGGCCACACTCTCTACAGCCACCACAAGCTCTGGCACACTAGCTTTACTTTCCCCAGGACCACCACCTAGGACTGCAACCTAGATCTAAGCAGGTCAAAGAAAGAGTGATTACCCTCTGTATGGTTGCTTGTCCCCCCTAATATCTGCAGCCCAGGAGCTCTGGAGGCAGTCAGGCAGCAGCAGCCAAAGCTGCTGCTCCTCTACTACCTTTCTCCCCAGGGCAGGGTCCAGACCATGCTTTTCTCTCACCCAGTTCCTACAGTTCCCTACTGACCTTTCACTTTCTCTTTGGTGTTTATGGGTTGAGAAGTCTGGAAACCTCTACAGTTTCCAGTGATTCACTCTTCTGAAGTTTGCTCTGCTGGTCAGGGTCACCCTAGTTCTGGGACAGCACACCTCACTCAGGACTATGCTGGTCTCCCAGCTTGGTGCGATAGACCCTTCCTGTCAGCCTTCCAGGCTGCCTTCAGTGGAAGATTTGTTTATCTCTTTCACTCTGTGGTTTCTGTTGCTCTAAAATTTGTTTAAAATCATATTTTACAAGTATTAGAGGTGGTTGGTACAGGAGCTTAAATTAGTTCCTGCTTTTATTCTGCCATCTTGGCTCGGTCCCCCCATTCCTTTCATTCCTCATCTTTGTCAGTTATCTTTGCCAAGACCTCTTTTGGTGGTAAGTTTAAGGGTCATGTCTATTTTTTAAGGAACATAAAAGAAGGAGCAATTGTGGGCATTCAAAGTAATGTACAAAAGCAATTGGTAAAATGCAAAGTCATTCAAATGGAGGAACGATAGAAAGAAAAACTATTTTTGTTAATTGAAAAAAAAAGTTTTTAAGGACGAGTTACTCCAAGAGATATCAGTGATGCAGTAAGAAGATGGCAAAAGCAATAGACCGACAATTAAATCCTACCTTAGACATTTAGTAGTTATGTGTCTGTGAACAAGAAACTTTGTTTTTCAGAGCTTTAGTCTGCACATCTATGCATTGGGGAAAATATTATTAGTAAATAGAGATTATTTCATTCTTTGCACTTGTATCCCCAGCACCTAGGATAGAGCCTGGCTCATAAGAGGTGCTTAATAAATAGTTTTGTAATTGTCTGACCTACATACTTCACACTCTAGTGATAAAGAGGCTTTGAAGGTTGTGTTTTGTTATTGTCATAATTTCTTTTTAGTCTGGATCTGTGACTTTATTGGCATAGGGATCCCCTGGTGAGGAAAGTATCTCTACCAATGTAGATCAGGACTTGTCTTGAAATTTTTAGTCATACCTGACAAGCATTATCTCCCAAACTGATCCCTTTCTACATTAAATGTGCTTTACTGTGTATTGGTATTTCTCTATTCGTAGGGAAATGCTCTCTGTCAATAACAAGGAGTACTGAGAGAAAGGGACACTATGTCCTAGCACATAAGGAATTAACCAAAAGGTCACATACTAATCTTCCTTTCTCCCCAGGAAAGGGGATAGCTGAGGAGGCAGTGAGAGATGGAATGGAGTTAACTGTAGAAATATGAACAGCTACATCTTAAGAAAAGAGAAACAATGGAATCTAATCTGTAAGGTAGAGAATAAGAAGGATACTTGATTTCGTACCTATTCATGGAAGTAGAAGAAAAATGCAATGTGATGGACAGAAACTCATTAGGATTAACCCCACGTAAACTACCCAGTGAATCATTGCACTGGAGTGCCCCTGAATCACAGGTCAAAGGTCAAGGCCTAAGGAGGAAAGAAATCAATGCTGGAATGTATCAAAGGCAAATTAGCAAGCACATAGATCTGTAGCAGCAAGCACCCCAGCGTCCCCAGGGTCGCTGCCCCCACAAGGTTCTTGGATATGCTTTGATAAAGGAAAGCAACTCAAAATGGGTTAACAAGCTTACTTTAATCAGTCAAATATGTATCGTTTACCTAGTTCAGGGGAAAAAGGTCAGCACCCCAAACTTCAAAGTATACAGACAGAATTAGCAAGACAAAAACAGATCAAGTAGACAGATTTCCAAACTGTCCAACCATTACATCCATACCAAACAACATCTGGGTTTCAAAGCCAGGCGGCTCTGGACAACAGCTAGCCCAGAGTTTCATCAAATCACAGAGTACTTCTCAAAGTGAGCCCCAAAACAAAGCTCCACATCAGGGCTTATATAGCCTTCTCCTGGCTCAGAGAATGTAACAACCTTATTGACTCATTGGCCAATCAAGAAGTATCTACTGAAAAACAAGCCTCCTACCCCAGGCTCCAGGTCACTTTGGCCTAGAGGCAGGGAAGATCTTTAAATTTACATTCCCATTACAAGATCCCAGTAATTTTATACAATCTTAATCAGGTTTTTTTTTCCTCCTACTTGTGTTTTCATTTGAGTAAGGAGTTTCCTGAATAAGAAAATTCCCTCTTCCAAGGCAGATCTGCAACTATTCTTCAATTTATAACCTTTGACCATTGTCTGTGACATTAACAGGTTAAATGATATGCACAAGGTAACACAGAGAATTATATTTCAAATGTGAGGGTTGAACTCAAGTCTTGTTTGCACTCTATATATCATGCTAAGTTTTTAGGGATAGAACTTGAACCTGCGATTTCACTGGTATAGGGAAATCTCAAGGGTGAAATATCTCTCTATTTCTGCAGACCAATGAGTTGCCTAATTCACTGAGGGGTCAAATAAGTTGCCCAGGGTCACAAAATCAATGTTAATTGGGGGCAGCATTGAACCCAGATTCTCTTGGCTTTGAGACTATGTCTTTACTCACCATCTAAAGGCATCAAACCCACTGTCTACTGGCCAAAAATAGTCCTGTACCAGAATCAAATTAAAAAGTAATTAGAAATTATTTAACAAAATAAATAGAAATAAAATACAACATAGATAATATTAATATACAGGTTTAGAGATTTTTTTCTTTTGTTGTTATTGTGGTTAATATGCTCCTCCACAGGAACCTTTTTCTACTTGAGTTTGGTGTTACTATCTATACCAACCAGCTTGAACATATGATATATTGGTAGACTGGGTAAATTCATGAAGGAAATTTTATTTTTATGTAGCATCTTTCACTTTGAAAACTACTTTCCCATATGAGATTCCTAACAATTCTATAAGATGGGAAGGGTATGTGGGCATACAGATTTAAAAGTATGTAGGATATCTGAGGTTATTTAGTCCAAGTCTTCATTTTAAGGCTAAAGAAAATTGGTCCCAGGGAGATTAAAAGTTGTGCCCTAGATCCAAGAGATAGAAAACAGCAGAGAAAGTATCTGAAGCGAAGTTTTCTTTTTTTTTTAATTTCAGAGGGTGGCTAGGTGGCACATATATATATATATATATATATATATATATATATATACACGTATATATGTATGTATGTATGTATGTATAATTTTCCCCCAGTTCCATGTCAAGAAAATTTTTAGCATTCATTTTTATAATATTTTGAATTCCAAATTTTTCTTCCTCCCTCCCCTCCCCTCTTCTGAAAATGGTAGGAGGTTTAATATAGGTTATACATGAGCTATAATATAAAACATTTTTCCATGTTAATAACAGTTGTGAAAGAGGAAACAGATCAAAAGGGAAAAAATAAAACAAAGAAAAACATCAGTAAAAAAAAATGTGTTTCAATCTGCAGTCAGAGTATCTCAATTCTTTTTCTGGATATGGATACATTTTCTTTTATGACTCCTTTGTACTTGTCATGGATCATTGTAGTGATGAGAATTGCTGAGTCATTCATAGTTGATTCTCACGCAATATTCCTTATACTTTGTACAATGATTTCCTGATTCTGCTCATTTTACTTTGCATCAGTTCCTACAAGTCTTTCAAGGTTTTTCTGAAATATACCTTCTCATCATTTCTCATGGAACAAAAGTATTCTATTACATTCATATACCACAGCTTGTTCAGCCATTCTCCAAATGATGGACATGCCCTCAATTTCCAGTATTTTGCCATCAAAAAAAGAGCTGATATAAATATTTTGGCACATGTAGGTCCTTTTGCCTTTTTTTATGATTTTCTTGGGATATAGACCTAGTAGTGTTATTGCTAGATAAAAGGGTATATGCAGTTTGGTTTCCTTGTGGACATGCTTCGAAATTGCTTTCCAAAATGCTTGAATAAGTTCTCAACTCCACCAACAGTGTGTTAGTGTCCCAATTTTCTGACATCTTCTCCAGCATTTATCATTTTTGTTTTCTGCCAAAATAGTCAATTTGAGAGGTGGGAGAGGACCTCAGAGTTGCTCTATTTTGTATTTTTCTAATCTTCCTGTGGTTGCAGATAGATTTGATTTTTCATCAGAAAACTGACTGTTAATATCCTTTGACTATTTATTACTTTGGGAATGACATGTTATTCATTCCATTCTCTATGTATTTGAGAAATGAGGCATTTATCAGAGAGATTTGTTCTAAATATTGTTGCCCATTTTTCTGCTTTCTTTCTCATCATGGTTGCATTGGTTTCCTTTGTACAAAAGCTTATTTGTTTAACATAAGCAAAATTATCTATTTTACATCTTGTAATCCTCTCTATCTCCTGTTTGGTCATGAATTCTTCCTCTCCCCATAGACCTGACAGAGAGAATATTCCTTACTCTCCTAGTTTACTCAAGGTATCAACCTGTACATCTAAATCATGCCAAAGTTCTGTTATATCTAACTTTTCTAATATTCTATTTACCTTCTCAGTTTGTTTTCTGTTTACTTTTTTGTTAAATTTATTGAGTTCTGAGAGGTGACAGTTGAGGTTCCCCACCAGTATAGTTTGCTGTCTATTTCTTCCTGTAATTCACTTAACTTCTCCTTTAAGAATTTGGATACCATAATACTTGGTGCATATATATATATATATATATATATATATATTTAGCATTTTCATTTCTTCACTGTCTATGGTACCTTTTACCAAGATGTAGTTTCCCTCATTATCTCTTTTAGTTAGGTGTCTTTTTGTTTTTACTTTGTCTGATATCAGGATTGCTACATCTACTTTTTTTTTCTTCAGGTGAAGCATGAGAGATTCTGTTTCAGCCCCTTGCCTTTACTCTATATTTGTCTCTCTGCTTCAAATGTTTCCCATCAACAAAATATTGTAAGATTCTTTTTTTTTTATCCATTCTGCTCTCTGCTTACATTTTATGGGAGAATTCATCCCCTTCACATTACAGTTATGATTACAACCTGTTTATTTTTCTCCAGCCTATTCTTCCTCCTATTTGTCCTCTCTCTTCTTTCACCTTTTCCCTCCTCACTAGTGTTTTACTTCTGTCTACTACCTCCCATAATCTGCCCTCCCTTCTGTCAGTCCCCACCACCCCTTACTTGATCTCCTCCCCTCCTATTTCCTGTAACATAAGATAGATTTCTATATTCATTTGATTTTGTATGTGAATCCTTCTCTGAATCAATACTGATGAGAGTAAGGTTCAAGAGATGCTCATCAACCAACCTCCCATTTCCCCCTCTACCCTAATAGGTCTTTCTCACCTCTTCATGTGAAATAATTTCTCCCATTCTATCCCTCCATTTCTTCTGTACCCATTGCACTCATCTTTTTCATCCATTATTTTTTATGTTATTCCCTCAAATTTACCATATACCCGTACCCTCTCTCTGTGTATATTACTTATAGATATACTATTAATGATACAATTTTTTAAGAATTACAAGTATCATCTTCCCATGTAGGGATTTAAATAGTTATACCAGTAACACAATATTCACAGTGCCCAAAGCAACTGTGAATATACTGCTGTAGTTGTGAATCACAAATTGTAACAGGCTCTCCACGTGGAGAACAGAACCAAAGCATTTATTCATATACCAGAAAACTGAGTCCCAAAACCAGAAAGTCAAAATCATTATAGTAAACATGAAGTTGGTACACATAGTCAATGCAGCAAACACCCACATTCCCAAACCTTCAAAACAAAACAGTCTCCCTCAAGCAAGGATCCTCCTCTCCTCACTCATGGTAGTTACTTAGCCTCAACACTACTTGCTCCCAGCAGTTCTAGTTCCCAGCAGTTCTCATTCCCAGAAGTTCCAGCTGGCTCCCAGAAGTTCTCAGCAGTGCTGGTTCTCAGAAGTTCTCAGAGGAGGTTCTGGTTCCCAGCAGTTCTCAATTCATAGCAGTTCTCAGAAGTTCTCAGGATCTTAGCAGTTCTCTCTCTCAGCAATTCTAGCTCCCTAGCTTGGGCTTTCCCTTATATATGGTATTAGGTCCTCCCTGTTCTGCCCCTTCCTGTTTCATCAGCAAGTTCCTCCCACTGTGGGATTCACAAGTTCTGTTCTTTAACAAAGGCTTGATATAATTAGGGCAAGGCTCAACTTCAAATAAAGTGCTAAGTATTTGCTTGCCATTATAAGGGTCAGGGAAGATCTTCAAATCCACATTACATTTACAAAAGTTTAGCTCTATTGAATTCCTTTTGTCTTCTTTTATCATTTTACCTGTTTATGCTTCTCTTGGGTTTTGATATTGGAGGTAAGATTAACAGTTGAGTTCTGGTCTTCTCCTTATGAAGGTTTAAAATTCTATTTTATTAAATGACCATTTTTCCCTTGATGTATTATGCTTAATTTTACAGGCTAATTAATTCTTGGTTGTAGTATTAGCTCTTTTGCCTTCTGGAATATCATATTCCAGGACCTCTGATCCTTGAATATTGTAGCTGCCAAGTACTGTGTAATCCTAATTGTGAATCCCCAATATTTGAACTGTTTCTTTGTGACCACTTGTAGTAATTTTTTCCTTGACCTGATAGTTCTGAAATTTGGCTATAATGTTCCTTAGAGTTTTTATTTTGGCATCTCTTTCCTGACATAATTGGTGGATTTTTTTAATGTCCATTTGTCCTCTAGTTCCCTGATATCAGATCAGTTTTCTCTGATAATTCCTTAAAAGATGCTGTCCAGGTTCTTCTTTTAATTGTGGTTTTCTGGTACTTCAATGATTCTGATACTGTCTTTCCTGAATCTCTTTTCAAGGTCGGTTGCTTTTCCCATGAGGTATTTTACATTTTTCCATTTTTTCATTCTTTTGAATTTGATTGTTTCTAGATGTCTCATGGAGTCATTATCTTCCACTTGCCCAATTCTACATTTTAAGGTTGTTTTCCTCAATTAGCTTTTATACTTTCTTTTCCATCTGGCCAATTATACTTTTTTTTTTAAGCAATCAGTGTTAAGTAACTTGCTCAAGGTTACATGGCCAGTTATTTTTGTGTGGGTGCTGAGTATCTGATGCCAGAACCAATCCCAAGTCTCCCGACTCTGGGGCCAGGGCTCTGACTCACTGCACCACCTGGCTGCCCTGACCAATTTTACTTTTTAAGCAGTTTTCCAAGTTGTTGACCCTTTTTCTTTCACAATTCTCATTGCCTTTCTAATGTTTTCTTCTACTTCTCTTTTATGATTTCTAAGCTCTTTTTTGAGCTCTTTCAGGCATTCTTTCTAGGCTTGAGACCACTTCCCATTTTTTTTCAGGGGGGGGGGTTTCCCATGGGTATTTTAATGCTTTCCTCTTCTTAGTTTGAGTCTGTGTCTAAGTCTTACCTATCACCAAAATAACCTTCTATGGCCAGATTCTTTTTTGTTGTTTTTACTCTTTTTTTGACTTTTTTCCTTTCTTTTAACTCTGAGCTCTGCATCCAGGATTGGAGAGGCACTGTCTCAGGCTTCTTGTGCCAGTGGCTGCAGGCCCTGGCTGTTTACCTTGTGCTACACTGATACTGCCCTGAGGACCCCTGGGGGATGTCTGGTGCTGTGCTGAGGGGGTGTAGTAGGAGTTGGTAGGTGCTGCTAGAGTCTGTAGACATCTGACACCTTACCTGGTGCTGACTGGGGGTCCTAGTAGTGATTTCTGGAGGGGCTACACTAAAGCCCACGGAGGTCTGGCCACTGGAAGATGCCTGATAGCCTGGGTCTACACTGAAACACTTGGTGGTTCTTGGAGCTGGAGTCTACCAGTTCCTCTGGCTGTTCTAAAGCATGTAGTCAGGGAGGGGAAATATTGATGTTTGTCTGTTCTACCACACTGGGGTTCAGGGTCTTCTGCTGGTTTGCTGAAGTGGGATGTGCTACTGGTTTGCTGTGACACTTCCTGTCCTAGAATATACTCCCCTTTTACCCAAGTGAGACAAACCTTTCTAGCATATCTACCAAGTTTCTTAGGCTAAAAGATTGTTTCACCCTTTTGTCTTTTTCCTTGTTCTGCTGTTGTAGGATTTTTTTGGGGGGGTGGGGCACTATTTTATAGATGTTGGGAGGTATATATAGGAGAGTTACCATGATTCACTACTTACTCTGCCATCTTGGCTCCTGGAAGTCAATCCTCCAAGTTCTTATGAAATCCTATTTTTCTTTCTCAAGGAAATTGAAATTCATAGTAGTTAAATTGCCTAAGATAGTATGACTATTTTGTAGTGAAGGGACTAGAAGTGAGTCCCTTGACTGTTAGCCTGCTGTTAATCCCTAAAATGATATGCTGATGACAATCACTTACTCTTATTTATAAGGCTTCCCCTGCTGCTGTAAACATTTCTCAGTAGAGTATACTTTGAACATAGACTCAGGTCAATGTGTACTGTCATGCCAAATATTAATTAAACAACCAATGATTCCATTTGGAGACTTTGAAATTGTATTATCACTACATCAACTACTCACAAATAGTATCTTCTGTATTTTCTGAAGGAACCGTTTTCTGCATAATCAAGCTTAACAGGAAATCCAAGTCAGTTTTTAATGTTAGTTTTTTTAAATGTTCCTTATACAACTGAGCCACCAACACCAAAGCCCTGCATTTAAGGCAATCATCGTGGAAATGTGTTGGAAGAGATAAATATGCCATTATGATGGTGTGTTTCTTTAGGCCAGATGGAACAGTAAGTCCTGGAATCAGGTTGGCCATGTCTCTCCACTCTTGAAGTCTGAGGAGATTAGCTATTATCCTCTCTTATGTAAATAATGTAGTCAGTCAACAGTCAAGAAAGCATTAACCATCTGAAGGACTTAGCTCAAGTGCTCTGGGCACTAGAACACCAGAAAATGCTTGGCTACTGGAGAGAAATTGCTGGGATGCAAGAATAGTTTTAAAGGCAGCAATTGTCAAAGCCTTCAAGTGGAAGTAGGGCAAAGAAGCAATTGTGATGCTCTGAAAGGATATATTTGTTGGCATCTCTTTCCACAAATCAGCTTTAGTAAGACCACTACTCATAGATTCTGCAGTGTTCTTTGCTTACTCTCTATCATAAGGAAGCTATGAAGGGTTATAGAACTATGATATAAAAACACAGATCATGTACGAAAAGCAGGGGATGAACAAAGGGAGAGCTTGACAAGTAGATAAACAATCTAAAGGCAATAGAAAGAATCTAAATACATGGGGGTCCTCCCTGATTATTAGATGAACTCTTTTGACAATAGTTACACAAGATAAGTAGGCACAATTGATTGCAGTGTCTGTCATTGGAGGGCATTACCACACTAATGAGATTAGAGTTCATTAAAGTATGGAAGCACTGGATCATTTAGAAGGATTGAATTTCACTCAACATTATTAAAGAAAGCATTGTAGTTTGCATTGAGGCAGACAGTTAAAACTGAATTTTGCTTTTTTTTATGTAAGATAGTATTGTGAGTGGTGGGTCGTGATTTTTATTCTTATAATTTTATATGTAATTATGACTAAAACCACTGTTATTTACCAAATGAATCATCAATTTAATTCTAAATTTTGAATCAGAGAAAAATTTTTAAGTGGACAATATAGTTCATTTTCCCCAAATATTACTGAACACTCAGATGAGACTTGCTATCTTAAAATTTCTCCAAAGCAATTAATCAATTCAGGTTGTTTTAGCATTCCATAAATGTCATCTATTATATCTTTTTAAGCTTAGTAGTATTTTATTTTTCCCAATTTTATGTCAAGAAAATTTTTAGCATTCATCTTCACAAGACTTTGAGACTCAAACTTTTCTCTCTTCCTCTCTCCCCAACCCTACTTCTGAAAATACTAGGCTGTTTGAGGTAGTTTATACATGTGCTATACTGTTATATATGTGTGTGTGTATGTATTTCCATGTTAGTCACAGTTGTAAAAGAAGAAAAAGATCAAAATTTTAACAAAATGTAAGAAAGGATAAGGATTTTAAAGTGTGCTTTGATATGCATTCAGGGCATATCCGTTCTTTATCTAGATAAAGATAGCATTTTCCTTCTTGAGTCATTTGTACTTGTCTTAGATAATTGTGTTTCTGAGAAGAACTGAATCATACATAGTTGATCATCACATAATATTGCTGATACTGTGTACAATGTTTTCCTGGTTCTGTTTTTTTTTTCACTTTGTATCAGATTATACAAATCTTTCCAGATTTTTCTGCCTTTTCATCTTTTGTCATTACACAATAGTATTGCATAACATCCATATACCACAGCTTGTTTAGCTGTTCCCTAATTGATGGGCACCCCTTCAATTGCCAATATTTCACGACCACAAAAAGAGCTACTATAAATATTATGCCTTTTTTGTGTATGTCCTTTGCCTTTTTATGATCTCTTTTGAATATAGACCTAATAGTAATATTGCTAAATCAAAGGGTATGCACAGTTTTACAGTCCTTTGGGCATTGTTCCACATTGCTCTCTAGAATGATTGGATCAGTTAACAACTCTACCCACAGCGAATTAGTTTCCCAAATTTCCAAAATCTCCAGAATTTACAATTTTCCTTTTCTATCATATTAGCTAATCTGATAGGAATTAGGTGGTATCTCAGAGTTGTTTTAATTTGCATTTATCTAATCAAAAGGAATTTAGAGCACTTTTTCATATACCTAGACAGCTTTGATTTCTTCATCTCAAAACTTCCTGTTCATATTCTTTGACCATTTAACAATTGGAGAATGGATTACATCCTTGGAAATTTGATTCAGTTATCCATATTTGAGAGATGAGGCTTTTATCAGAAACACTGGCTATAAAAAGAGTTTCCCAGATTCCTGTTTTCCTTCTAATTATGGTTGCTTTTTTAGTTTAACATAATCAAAACTCTCTCTTTTTTTTTTACATTTTGTAATGCTCTCTATCTCATCTGTTCATGAATCGTGTCCCTCCCCATAGATCTGATAGGTAAACTATTCCTTGCTCTTCTAATTTGCTTATCTTGTCACCTTTATATCTAAATCATGCATGAATTTTGGTATAATATTGGTATAAGATGTGAGATGCTGTTCTACAGCTAATTTGTGTCTTATTGCATTCCAATTTTCCAAACAGTTTTGTCAAAAAGTGAGTTCTTATCCCAAGAGGTCTTCGTGTTGATCAAACACTAGTTCACTATGGTCATTAACTATGGTGTCTTGTGTACCTAATCTTTTCCACTGATCCTTCACTCTATTTCTTAGTCAGTACCAGATAGTTTTGATGATTATTACTTTATAATATGGTTTGAGATCTTTTATTACTTGGCCAATTTCCTTTGTATTTTTCTTCATTAATTCCATTGATATCCTTGACCTTTTGTTCTTCCAGATGAATTTTGTTGTTACTATAAAATAATTTTTTGGTAGTTTGATTGGTATGGCACTGGATAAGCAAATTTGTTTAGGCAGAATTGTCATTTTTACTGTATTGGTTCAGCATAGCTATGAGCAATTGATATGTTTCCAATTTTTAAATTTGATTTTATTTGAGTGAAATGTTTTATAATTGTGTTTATATAGTTCCTGGGTTTCTCTTGGCAGGTAGACTCCTAAATATTTTATATTATTTACAGTTCTTTTAAATGGAATTTCTCTTTCTATCTCTTGATGCTGGACTTTATTGGTCACATAAAGAAATGCTGTTGATTTATGAGGGCTTATTTTATATCCTTCACTTTAGCTAAAATTGTTAATTAATTATTTCAGGTAATTTTTTAGTTGTTGCTCTAGAGTTCTCTAAGTATATCATTATATCATCTGCAAAGAGTAATAATAGTATTGTTTACTTATTGCCTATTCTAATTCCTTCAAGTTCTTTCTCTTCTCTTATTGTTATAGCTAATAATTCAAGTACTATATTGAATAACGGTGGTGGTGGTGGGCATCCTTGTTTCACATCAATCTTATTGGGAAGGGTTCTAACATATCCCCATTTCAGATGATGCTTGGCAAAGTGCTCCCTTTATTCCTACATACTCTAGTGTTTTTAATAGGAAGTTGTGCTATATTTTGCTGAAAGCTTTTTCAGCATCTATTGAGATAATCATGTAATTTTTGTTGGCTTCATTATTGATATTGATATTATTGATATATTGATATTATTAACTAGGTTGATAATCTTCTTAATGTGGAACCAACCTTGCATTCCTTATATAAATCCCACCTAAGCATAGTGTATAATCCTTGGGATATATGGCTACAATAGCCATGTTAGTAATTTGTTCAAAATTTTTGCATCCGTATTCATGATGGAAACCAGCCTAAATTTTCTTTTTCTGTTTTAGCTCTTCCTTGCATAGATATCAGCACCATATTTGTGTCACAAAAGGACTTTGGTAAGATTCCTTCTTTGCCTTTTTTTCCCAATAGTGTATAAAGTATTAGAATTAGGTTTTTGTGTTTTTTTTTTTTTTACTTCTGGTGTAATTCATTCCTGAACACATCTGGCTGTGAGGATTTTTTCCTAAGGAGACCTTTAATGGCTTCTTATTTAGGCATTCACTTTTCTGGTCTACTAATCTAGGTAATTTATATTTTCATATATATTCATTTTTTCTCAGAGTGTCAGATTTATTGGTATATAGATGGCCAAATATTTAACATCTTCTTCATTGGTGATGATTTTGCCCTTTTCATTTTTGTTATTGAATATTTGGTTTTCTTCTTTCTTTCTCTTAATTAAATTAACCAATGGCTTATCTATCTTACTGGATTTTTTCTTTTCATAAAAACAGATTCTCAATTTATCAGCTCAATAGTTTTTTTTCTTTTCTTAATTTTTGATCTTATTAATTTCTCCTTTGATTTTCATAATTTATTATTTGGTACAAGATTGGGAATTTTTAATTAGTTCTTTTTCTAGGTTTTTTTTAATTAGCATGCCCAATCCATTTATTTGTTAGTTTTATTTTTCTTTTTTGCTGATGTAAGAATCTAGAGAAATAAATTTTCCCCTAAGTATTGCTTTGGCTGCATCCCATAAATTTTGCTATGTTTTCTCATCATTGTCATATTCATTAGTGAAATTATTGATTATTTTTATGATTTGTTCTTTGACCCACTTATTCATTAGTATTATTATACTTAGTTACCAATTAATTTTAATCTGTATTTCCACTGCCCTTTTTTTGAATGCAATTCTATTGCATTATGATAAAAAAAAGAATACGTTCAGTATTTCTGCCTTTTTATAATTGATTTTGAGATTTTATGCCCTATTACATGGTTACTTTTGTGTGGGTGCAATGTGTTGCTGAGAAAAAGATATATTCCTTTCTGTTCCCATTCAGTTTTCTCCAAAAGTCTGTTATATCTAGCTTTCTAATATTCTATTTACCTCCACAGTTTATGGCTTATTTTTTGGTTGGATTTATTGAGTTCTGAGAGGAGACAGTTGTGATCCCCATAAGTATAGTTTTGCTGTATATTTCTTCAGTAACTCACTTAACTTCTTCTTTAAGAATTTAGATGCCGTACCACTTGGTGCACATATGTTTATTATTGACATTTGTCCACTGTCTATGGTATCTTTTAGAAAGGTGTATTTTCCTTCCTTATCTCTTTTAATTAGGTGAATTTTTGTTTTTGCTTTGTCTAAGATCAGGATTGTTACCCTTGGATTGTTTTTTGTTTTTTGTTCACTTACTTGCTTTTTTTTTTTTTTTTACTTCATCCGTACCATAATAGATTCTGTTCCAGCCCCTTACCATTACTAGGTGTGTGTCTCTCTGCTTTAAGTCTTTCTTCTCAACAACATATTGCAGAATTCTGTTTTTTTTTCCATTCTGCTATCTGCTTACATTTTATGGGAGAGTTCATCCCACTCACATTACAGTTATTATTACAATCTGTATATTTCCCTCCAGCTTATTCTACTTCCTGTTTGTCCTCTCTCTTTTTTTAAGCTCTTTTCCTCTTCACTAGTGTTTTGCTTCTGTCTACCACTTCCCCAAATTGTCCTCCCTTCTGTCAGTCCCCAGTACCCCTTGCTTGATCTTCTCCCCTCCTATTTCCTATAATGTAAGATAGATTTCTATATTCATCAGATTTTGTATATGAATCCTTCTTTGAATTAATACTAATGAAAAGCTTAAGATATGCTCATTAACCCCCTCCCATCATCCCCTCTACTCTAATAGGTCTTTCTCACCTCTTAATTTGAAATAATTTGTCCCATTCTACCCCCCCCTTTTTTTCTGCACCCATTGTACTCCTGTTTCTCATCCCTTATTTTTTATGTCATTCCCTCAAATTCACCTCATATCCATACTCCCTGTCTATGTATGTTCCTTCCAGATTAGTAATACCATTTTTAAGAATTACAAGTATCATCTTCTCAAGTAGGGATGTAAATAGTTTAGCTCTATTGAATCCCTTATGTCTTCTTTTACCTTTTTATCTGTTTTTCTTTATCTTAGGTCTTGATATTGAAGGTCAAATTTTTGGTTTAGTTCTGGTCTTTTCCCTATGAAAGCTTGAAGTCCTTTTCTTTTGTTGAATGAACTTTTTTCCCTTGATGTATTATATTCAATGTTGCTGGGCAAGTAGTTGTAGTCTTTGGTGGTAGTCCTATCTCCTTTGCCTTCTGGAATATCATGTACCATGACTTCTGATCCTTTAATAATGTATCTGTCAAATCCTGCATAATTCTAATTGTGACACCCCAGATCAATTCAGTTTTAAAATATCAGTCAGAGCAATGACCTAGCATCATGTACTCAACATTACAACTTTCCTGGTTTAAAATAGATGTTCTATAGCCATATAAATTGTCAGGTAAGTGGTAGAATGAAGAACGTATTGGGCTTGGAATCAGGGGGACTCATCTTCATTAGTTCAAATCCAGCTTCAGACAATCATTGGCTGTGTCACTTAACTTTGCCTTAGATCCTTATCTTTAAAATTAGCTGGAGAAGGAAATGGCAAACCACTCCAGTATCTTTGCCAGGAAAACCCCAAAACTGGGTCATATAGAATCGGTTATGATTGAAATGACTGACCAAAAAGGGAATCAACAACAAAATATAATTCATTGTCTTTTCCTCAAAGCCTAGCTCTCTTCCTAACTACCCTGTTATTGTGAAAAGTACCAACTATCTTCCCATTTTTCCAGGTTCCTAATCTATCCATCTTCCTTGCTTCCTCAAATAAATTCCAAAATTCAATCTATTGCCAAATATTGTTGTTTCTACCTTCACCATGTCCCTCATATATGTCCCTTTCTCTCCCTGTTCAGTCCCTATCCTAGTACAGACCCTCCCCCACTAGCTTTCACTTGACCTATAAATATAGGTGTCTAACTGATTTTCCTGTTCGAGTCTTTTCCCACTCTAATCCCTGTTCCACATAGCTGCTAAATTTATTTTGTTAATGTATTGGTAGGTTTAAATATGTTACCCCATATTCAGTGAACTTATGTATCTCTATTATTTCTACAATCCAATATAAAATCCTCTGTTGTTTAAGTACCATCATAACCTGGCTCTTTCAACCTTTCCAGTCTTCTCACACTTTGCTCCATGCACTCCACAATTCAGCAATGTCACCTTATCTGTTATTCTTCAAATACTACCATCCATTTCTTGGCTCCATGTCTTTGCATTGGCTTTTCCCATATCTGGAACCTCCTCACCTCAGCCTCTTGGTAACTAGGCTTATCAAGATTCAACTAAAAGACTACCTTATACAAGAAACCTTCCTGGCACCTTCAACCATTTGAACCTTTTTTCTCTACTCTTATAAGCACAATTTATGTACTAATTTTTTGAATACTGTCCCCCACAACACCCCAATTGTAATTAAGCTCCTGGATGTTGGGGGCTTCTTTGTTTCTGTATCAGCTTTTTGTTTTGCTCTTTCTCTGTACTTCAAGGGCTTACCAAAGTACTTGGTCTCTTAGAAATGCTTAATGAATTCTTGAAGATTGTCTTTGTGATGATAAATAACTAAAGTCCTAAAGATACAAACCGCAAGTATTCCTTATAATTAAAATATTTATTTAACTTTCAATAAAATAACCATATGCATTGGTTGAAGTTGTAAATCAACTCAATCAAATTCCATTTTTTACAAAAAAAATAATGCTATTTCATAATGGGAAAAGTTATTCTGAAAAAGAATTCTCAAGTGAGGACATATCAAAAGGATTAACATTTTAAAAAGTCATTTTTAATACTGTCAAATAGCCTAACACAATCTCCAACATAGTCCTAAATTAATAGCTCTGTTGTGAAGGTTTTAGCTCTTCCAGAGTAGTGAAGAGGATCAGGTTAGTTTTAACTGTTCTATCACATCTGGTTTTGAGCCTGGGTCCTTTTTAAAAGGCATCAATTTGCATGGTAAATGCTTTGGATTGGACAGGTGGTACAGCTTCCCTCTGATGGCACAAATAGGGTGACAATGTGTATGGGTGCCAGGATTTGACTAAGAAACCTCTATGAATAGTATGGTGGGGGTCAGGGGAGAAGGGATGACATGGATAATCAGGTTGCTGCACTAAGGTTTTTTTTTTCCCTCCTATCCAATCTTTTCTCCCCTTTTGTGGGAAGATGATAGGGAAGAACAGTCTAGGATTTTCCTACTGTGTTTGACTTAGCTTAGTTCTGCTCCAGCATATGACATTGTGAGCATTTATGTCTTTTTATAACAAGCCAAAAAATGGATCTTGTCTGACTTAAAGAAGACCATCTGTGTAACAAGATAAGCATTTATATGTGTCTTTGTTTTGGTATCGTGGTTTAAAAAAAAGTTTCATTCTGTACAAGTCACTTTTCCCCTCTGGGACTCAGTCTCTTTATCTGTAAAATGAAAAGGTTGAGTAAGATATCCTCCAAGGCCCCCCTATCTCTGAACCTATGATCTACTGAAGAGGGAGGGGAAACAGAGGGAGACAAGATAATATACATTTATTAAGTAATTTTGTGCCAGGCATTGTGCTAATGACTGGAGATATAAATACAACTAAAAGAAAGACAGTTTTGGACCTCAAGGAGATTGCATTTCTAATTCAGGAAGACAACAAACAAAGGATAGTGAAGCATGGAAGGGAATAGACAGGGGAAAATAAACAATCTTGCAAGATAGGGGCATGATATTGAAGTCTGGGAAATCAGAATGTCAGCAGAGGATTGGCTGATTTGGACCCTTCTCCAAAATGGAGGAATGCCTCAATGGGAGAAAGAGGATGGCATGGCAGATGTATGTTCCAAGGCGAAGAGGCCCAGGAGCTGGGAGATTTTCCAGAATAAGACCATGGCTATCATGGTGTTAAAATCCTGAATGTCAGAAGCAAGACTGGGAAGAGAAGTTTTCTTTTAGTTTAGAGAGGTCATAATCATCAGGTCAGTATTACAGCCCTAAGAGAGGGGCAGCCACATGATTAAATTCAGCACCCTATTACCAAGAAGTAAGGAGGAATGAGTAGAGACTTCCCCAAACTTTTTGGATTCTCTTTGGGGTCTATAGTCTACTTATATATGCCATAGAAAAGGACATGTATGCACTTCACGGGTCAGAGTCAAGATGGCAGAGTAGAAACAGGACCTTCACACAGCTCCGGCTCTCACCAACTCCAATCCATGTAAAAGGGGACTCTTGACAAACTTTAAAGCTACAGAACCCACAAAATGACACAGAGAAGATAACCTCCCACTGAGGACAGCCTGGCAGGCCCACAGGAATCAGCCAGAACAGCGCTCTGGGAGCCAACCCCAGCCCCACACCAAGCTTTTAGCCCCAGGGAGAGCCTGACCAACCAAGGGCTGGAGGGACTCCAGATCACCACCTGCTGTGGTGATCCAGAATTATCAACACATAGATGCTAAGGACAAAGTGAGAGGTCAGTGCAGTGTGGACTTTGGGACCCAGTAGTTGGGAGTGTGTCGGCTTTTGCCCCCAGGGCAAGAAGCTGCTGAGGCACCGCAGCACAGCTGCCATGTGGAAGCTTCAGCTCCTAGTCTGCAGAGTGTAGGAGGACCAAGCAACCAGTCTGAGTGGTAATTGCTCTTGCTTTAACCTGCTTGGATCTGGATTGCAGTCTAGGGTGGAGGTCCCAGGGTGTGTGACAAGCTTGCCAGAGCATGTGGAGGCTTCAGAGAGGGCTCCCAACTAATAGCTCCAGCATCTGAGAAAACCCCAGCATTTGGTACAAATCCCCCCTATCTGGTAGCAGAGTCCTACTGTGGCAAAAATTCCAAAAGTCAAGTAATTGAGTGGCAACATAACCAGGCAAAGGAAGCAAAGCAAACAGAAGAATCCAACATTAGACTCCTATTTTGGGGACAAAAGGATCAAAGCATGGAACAGGAGGAAGACAGTGAAGGCAGAACTCCTGCACCAAAAGCTTCAAAGGAAAATACAAGCTGGTTATGGCCATATAAGACCTTAAGAAGCAGATAAGAGAAGTGGAGGAAAAATTGGGAAGAGAAGTGAGAACGATGCAAGAAAATTATGAAAAGAGAGTCAATAGCCTGAATGAGGAAAATAACACCTTAAAAAACAGACTAACTGAAAAGGATATGTACCTCTAGATATCATATCTCAAAAGTGGTCACCAACACTCCTGAATATAAGCAAATAAGATCATGCAATAAACACAACATGTCTATTATGTGCCAGACCTTCTGTTGCCTCTGGGAATAAAATGTCAATTTATTTTGAAAGAAATAATTTACAAAATTGTTCCTGCTTTCAAATAATTAAAGGGAAAGGGGAAGGCTGGGATATCCTATATATACATCCTGATATATATATAGAATAATGTACATGATGCAGGAAGATAGCTTGTTGGGACCTAAAGACAACCACATCCATGAAAAAAAAAAAACAACCAAAAAGGTTCTAAAGACATAAAACTTCCTCCATCCAATATAGGACCACACAAAAATATTGTCAGATTCCTCTGCAAATTCTGAGTGGAAAAAAGCTAGAGTAGATAAAAGGCAAAGCAATGTAAACAATGCAGTCTCGCAGGCTAGACCAGCATCTAAGCAATGCATACCTGAATCAAAGCAGGAGACAGTGCCATTCAGTACCATCACAGATTATTGCTGTTCAGGCATCCCTAATATAAGCCCAAGACAGCCAATTACTGACCCAGAAACCCCACAACCCACACCCAAACCAGAGTAGGAACAAGCCTGCTCATGTCTGAACCACAGCAGGAAAAAAGATCCAGGGTAGCACCTGGAGAGAAAATAACTTGGGTTCTTGAAAGTGAGCACTTGCAAGTACAATTAAAGGAATGAAGTTAGGGTCTTTTATGAGCAAAAATATTATATGGAAGCAACTCCAGTTTTAGGAATGTTCAAGGAAAATGGAACAGGGAATGTAGCAAATCCAGCACATAAAAGAAGTCAGGAGATTGAGATAAAAGCGAGGAATTCTTTCAGAAGGCAGAACCTAGTTTTAGCTACCTTACTGAGGGTAAGTTGGGTCAACATACCCCATCTAAGAGTATAAATTTGTAAAGAAAATGATATAAGCACAGAGTACCAATCCAGAAATTGAGCCTTGAGATATAAACAAACAGAAGAAAATGCTGAACAACTATAAAGAAATATAATTGAGAGAAATCCAAGTGGCAAACCAGAGGAAAAAAAGTAACTTCATAAAGAAAACAAAGAGAGCTTCTGACAAATGAATGACAGCTACAAGGACTACAAGAGAATGTGGAAGGAATGAAAAGATACAAAATGTAATGTTTAAAAAAATTAGTGGAGGCGGAACCAAGATGGTGGCATAGAAGCAAGAAAACTCCATATGCTCCACCCATAACCACCTCAAATACCTATAAAAAATTACTCTAAACAAACTTTAGGGCTACAGAACCCACAAAGTGACAGAGAGAAACAAATCTCCTGCTGAAGGCAGTCCAGCAGGCAGATAGGAAGGGTCCACTGCAGTACATTGGGAGCAGAACCCAGGCCTGTGTGAGCCCATGGTTTTAGCCTCAGGGTGCCCCGACCAGCCGCCAGCTGGAGGGACTTCAGGAGAGTGGATCACCAGCAGCTGTGGCAGTTTCCAGTATTATCAACCCATAAATGCCAAAGACAAAGTGAGAAGAAAGTGTGGACTTTGGGAACAGGAGGTCCAGGAGTGTGTTCCAACATCTGCCCTTGGAGGGAGAAGCAGCTGAGGCATGGCGGCCACTGTCACATGGCTGCTTCAGAACTCCTGGCATGCAGATTGTAGAGGGACCAAGCAACCATTCTGAGGGGTAATCGCTCCTGCATTAACCTGCTTGGATCTGGATCACTCTCTAGGGTGGCAGTACTGGGGTATGTGACCAGGTGCCAGAATCATTGAAGGCTTCAGAGAGCAAATCCCAACTAATAGCTCCAGCAACTGTGAAAATCCCAGCAATTTAGGACAAAGCTCTCCTCTCTGGAAGCAGAGTTCTACTGTGGTAAAAAGCTTAAAAGTCAAGTAATTGAGTGGCAACATGAGCAAGCAAAGGAAGCAAAGCAAGCACAGCAATCCAACTTTAGATTTCTATTTGGGGAACAAACAGGATCAAAGCGTGGAACTGGAGGAAGACAACAAAGTCAGAACTCCTGCACCAAAAGCTTCCAGGAAAAATATGAACTGATTACAGGCCATAGAAGAGCTTAAGAAGGATTTTGAAAACCAAATAAAACAAGTGAAGGAAAAAATGGGAAGAGAAATGAGAATGATGCAAGAAAATCATGAAAAGAGAATCAACAACTTGACTGAAGAAAGTAAAATAACACCTTAAAAAAATAGAATAACTCAAATGGCAAAAGAGGACCAAAAAGCCAATGAGGAGAAGAATGCCTTAAAAAGCCAAATTTCCAGATTGAAAAAGAATCTTAAAAGCTCACTGAGGAGAATAATTCTTCAGAATTAGATTGGAGCAAATGGAAGCTAGTGACTTTATGAGAAATCAAGATACTATTAAACAGATCCAAACAAATGAAAAAATAGAAGGTAATGTGAAATATCTCACTGGAAAAACCACTGACCTGGAAAATAGATCCAGGAGAAATAATTTTAAAATTATTGGACTTACCTGTAAGCTATGATCAAAAAAAGAGCCTAGAAATTATCCTTCAATAAATTCTCAAGGAAAAATGCCCTGATGTTTTAATATGAGAGGGCAAAATAGAGGTTGAAAAAATCCACCAATCACCTCCTGAAAAAGATCCCAAAAAGAAAACTCCTAGGAATATTATAGCCAGGTTCCAGAGTACCCAGATCAAGGAGAAAATATTACAAGCAGCCAAGAAGAAGCAATTTGAATACTGTGGAAACACAATCAGGATAACACAGGATCTGGCAGCTTCTACACTGAGGGATCAAAGGGCTTAGGATATTCTGGAGGTCAAAAAAGCTGGGATTAAAACCAAGAATCTCCTACCCAGAAAAACTGAATATCATGTTTCAGGGGAAAATATGGTCATTCAATGAAATGGAGGACTTTTAAGCATTCTTGATGAAAAAATCAGAGTTGAATAAAAAATTTGACATTCAGATACAAGAAGCATGAGAAGGCAAACAGGGAAAAGAAATCATAAAGAACTTATCAAAGTTGAACTATTTACATTCCTACATGGAAAAATTTTAATTGTAACTTATGAAACTTTTCTCAGTATGGGAATGGTTGAAGGGAATATAAATGTGTGTGTGTGTATATATATATATATATATATGTATGTATGTATATATATATATATGCTTTTATAGGAGGGTATATGAATATGGGCATATGAATACATATGTGAGTATGTGTGTAGACAGAGGGCACAGGACCAATGGAATAGGAAGGGATGATACTTAAAAAGGTGAAATTAAGAGGTGAGAGAGGAGTATAATGAGAGGAGATGGGGAGAGATAGAATTGGCTAAATTATCTCATATAGAAGAGGCAAGGGAAAACTGTTACAATGGAGGGGAAGAACAGGAAGGCAAAAGGGAATGGGTCAACCTTACTCTCATTGAATCTGGCTTAGGGAGGGAATGACATACACACTAAATAAAGGTATCTTGCCCTACAGGAGAGTAGGGGGGAAGGGTATGAGAGGGGGATGATGGAGGGGAGGGCAGGTTGGGGGGGAGGATAGTTAGGAGCACACACTTTTGAAAAGGGACAGGATAAAGTAGAAAATAGAACAAGTGGGGGGCAGGATCAGATAGAGGGGAATATAGTCAGTCTTTCACAATATATCCACTATGGAAATGTTTTGCATAGCTACACATGTACAGCCTATATGGAATTGCTTATCTTCCCAGTAAGGATGGGTGATAAGGGAAGAAGGGAAAGAATCTAGAATTCAAAGTTTTAAATTCTAATGTTTAAAAAATATATATATTATTATTATTTTACATGTAACTGGGAAATAAAATATACAGGCACTGGTGAATAGAGATCCATTTTGCCCTAATGGAATGTCCGAGGGGGTATGGGGGAGAATATAGGAGAGAGTAGATTGGGGGAGGCAGTGTACAGTAGAATCACTATTTTGGGGTGGTGAGTATGGGAAAGATGGGGAGAAAATGTGTAATTCAAAATCTTGTGGAAATGAATGATGCAAAGCAAAAGTAAACAGAAAATTTAATTTTAAAATAATAAAAAAAAAACTTCCAGTGTAGGAAGAAAGGTTTTAAAAAATAGTAAGCAGGTATAAAATATGTCAAGGAGAATTAATAGCTTAGAAGAGGAGGTGATAAACCTTTACCAAGAATTGGGCTCCCTGAAAATTGGAATAGAATAAGCAAAAAGCAATGATTCCATTAAGCAACAAGAAGCAATAAAGCAAAAATAAAAAGAGTGGAAAAATAAAAACTGAAGAAAATGTAAGGTGTATACTATGAAAAACAAATGAATTAGAAAACAGATTGATCACTTAACAATCATCATGCACTTGAAATGCATGACCAACTCCAAAAATATCTAATAGTCTATTTCAAAAAATCATAAACAAAAACACTGATATTTATTAGAACCAAACTAAGTAGAAAATTAAAATGAATACTTGAGATAAGATTAATTAATTTTCTACTTAGTTTGGTCTTTTTCATAAATAATGCTTATAAATGAATTATTTCATTAAGCATCCATTTTCTCCTTGCAGCCTTTTTTCTTTTTTATTTCAAATAGATTATTCTTAATTATAAAGTTTTATGTTTTGCCTTTTGAAATATAATATAAGCCTTCTTCTTTATAATGACCACTGCCATAATTTGTATGATTCTGAATGTGGTTCTTTGTCACTCATATTCTGTATTTTTGGTTGCTAGCATTATTTTTTCTTCAATGTGGAAAATCTGATTTGGACTATGAATTTCCTAAGAGTTTTCACTTTGGCATTTCTTTTAGGAGGTATCTGATAGATTCTAGTTTGTACTTTTGTCCTTTGGTTCTAATAAATTTCAGTGTTTTTGTTATGATTGTTAAGTGATCTTAACAAGTGGAAGGAATTATATGACTTTTGTTTTGTTTTGTTTTACTTTCTAATAATAGTAAAACAAATTAATATCATCAATGCCCTAAGAATTTAAAGCATGATAGAGTTAGTTAAATAGGGAGAGGGCCTAGGAGTGAATCTGTCCCATTTTGGTGATTTTACAAGAAGAAGGAAAGGCAAAGGTAGAACAAACAGGGGGTAAATAAATCTGGAGGATGGAAAGGAAAATTACTATTTTACATTATAGTGGTACATGAGATAACAACTATATAAACATGGAGAAAAGGATGACAGTCAAAATCCCTACATCCAAATGCTCCAAGAAAAATATATATTTGTCTCAGACCATGAAAGAGGTCAAAAAGGATTTTAAATACCAATTAAGAGACATAGAGGAAAAATTGGAAAGAAAAATGAGAACGATGTAAGAAAATAATGAGGGGGCAGCTAGGTGGCACAATGAATAAATAGAGCACTGGCCCTGGAGTCAGGAGAATCTGAGATCAAATTTGGCCTCAGAATTTAACACTAAGTAGCCATGTGACCTTATGCAACTCAACCCCAATTACCCTGCCTTTCTCCCTCCAAAAAGCAAAATAATAATAACAAAGAAAAACAAGTCAACACCTTAGTAAAGGAGACACAAAACAATACTAAAGGAAACAACTTTAAAAACAGGGTAGGCCAATTGGTAAAAGCAGTACAAAAAGCCAATGAGGATAAGCATACATTTAAAAAGCAGAATTGGACAAATGAAAAAATAGGCACAAAAATGCACTGAGGGAAAAAAATCTGTGTAAAACGTACAATTAATAAAATGGAAAAGAAGGTACAGAAGCTCACTGAAAAAAATTATTCCTTAAAATTTAGAATTGAGCAAATGAAACCTAATGATTTTATGAGAAATTCAAGGAATTAAAAAAATCAAAAGAATGAAAAAATAGAAGAAAATATGAAATACCTCATTACAAAAACAATTGACCTGGAAAATAGATGTAGGGGAGATAATTTAAAAAATTATTGGACTACCTGATTTCCATGATGAAAACAAAACAGCCTAGATATATTTCAAGAACATATCACAGAAAACTGTCCTGATATTCTAGAATCAGAGGACATAATAGAATTTGAAAGAATCCACCATTCACATCCTGAAAGATATCCCAAAATGAAAACTCCTGGGAATATTATAGCTAAATTCCAGAACTCCTAGGTATAGGAGAAACTATTGCAAGCAGCCAGAAAGAATCAATGCAAGTATTGTGGAGTCACAGTAAGGATCACAGAAGATTTAGCATCTTGTATATAAAGTATCAGAAAGCTTAGAATATGATATTCCAGAGGGGAGAGGATCTAGGATTACAACCAAGAATCACATACCCAGCAAAACTGAGTATAATCCTTTGGGGGCGGAGGGTGGAATAGATATTCAGTGAAATGGAGGGCTTTTAAGCATTTGTGATGAAAGGACCAAAAGGAATAGAAAATTTGATTTTCAAATACAAGGCTCTACAGAAGCATAAAAAGGTAAACAGGAAAGGGAAATCATAAGGGATTTAATAAGGTTAAACAGTTCACATTCCTGCATGGGAAGATGATATTGGTAATGCATCAGAACTTTTTCCTTATTAGGGAAGTTAGATGTCTATATAGACAGAAGACACAGGTCTGAGTTGAATGTGAGGGGATGATATCTAGAAATAAATAAAATTAAGGAGTGAGAGAGGAATGTAGTGGGAAAAAAGAGAAATGGAGAGGTAGAATGGGATAAATTATCTCACATAAAAGAGGCAAAATAAAGCTTTTACAGTTAAAGGGAGGAGGAGGAAGGTGAAGGGGAGTGAGTGAACTTTACTCTCATCAGAATTGGCTCAAAGAGGGAATAATGGGTATTGAAATCTATCTTACCCTACAGGAAAGGAAGAGGGGGAGGAATAAGAGAAAGAGGGAGTGATAGAAGAGAGGACAGATTGGGAGAGGAAGTAGTAAGAATCAAAACAATTTTAAGAAGAGACAGGGTGAAAGGAGAAAGATTAGAATAAATGAGGAAATAGGATGGAATGAAATACATTCAGCAATACTAACTGGGGAAAACTTTTTGAAACAAGTTTATCTGATAAAGGTCTCATTTCTCAAATATATAGAGAACTGAGTCAAATTTATAAAAAAAAAAAAAAAGGAGAGCCATTACCCAAATGATAAATGATGTAAAAATGAATAAAAGCCTTCTATGGTCATATGAAAAAAGTGCTCTAACTCACTATTGATTGGAGAAATGCAAATTAAAACAGTTCAAGGTATGGCTTTATTCCTATTATATTGGCTAATAGGACAGAAAATAAAAATGACAAATGTTGGAGGGAATGTGGAAAAAGTAGGACATCAATGAATTCTTGGTGGAGTTGTGAACTGATTCAACCATTCTGTAGAGGACTTTGGAACTATGTCCATAGGGCTATAAAACCATATATACCCTTTTAACTAGCAATACCACTACTAGATATGCATTCAGAAAGAGATTAAAAAAAACAAATATTTATATGTAAAGGATCTATATGTACAAAAATATTTATAGGATCTATATGTGCAAAAATATTTATAGCATCTCTTTTTTGGTGGCAAAGAACTAGAAATTGAAGGAATGCCCATCAATTGGGCAATGGCTGATGAAATCATGGTATGTGATTATGATTATAATTATTATGAATACTATTGTGCAATACGAAATGATGAGCAGGACTCTCAGAAAGACTTTGAAAATCTTATATGAGCTGGAGCTCATATAAAGTAAAATATACTGTGTATAAAGTAACAGCAATATTGTAAGATGGTCATCTGTGAATGACTTAGCTATTCTCAGCAATACAGTGATCTAAGATAACTCTGAAGGACTTATGATGAAAAACTCTATCCATCACCAGAGAAATAACCAATGGTGTCTGAATACAGATGGAAAAATACTTTTTTACTTTCTTTTTCTTGAGATTTTTTTTGGTCTATGTTTTTTTTTTCATAACATGACTATTATGGCAATGTTTTGCATGACTACCATTTATAACCTATATCAAATTGCTTGCCTTTTCAATGAGGGGGGCTGGGGAGGTATGAAGGGAGAGAATATGGAACTCAAGGTTTTAAAAACAAATGTTAAAAATTGTTTTTACATGTAACTGAGGAAAAATGAAATGCTATTTTTTAAAAAGAGGTGAAGAAATGTCCATTGATCTGCTCTGGTGGGGGGGGGGAGTATTGGATTGCAAGACAGAATTAACAAGCATTTTATACCCCTCTCTCTCTCCTTCCCAACCTGCAAGATCCCATTGGGAGCAAAAATAAAAGAAAAAAAAACAAAACTCTTGTGAAAATGTGTATAATTGAGGGGGAAAAATTTACAGCTTGCCCAAATCCAACAATGTAAATCTAATTACCTCTCTTGAGTTGATCAACTTTCTGCCAAGAATTGGGTATCGTTGTTTGCCATTAGTTCTTTCGAAATATTGAGGATTATTACATTGATCAGAGGCCTTGTCATTTAAAGTTATTCATCTTGTTGAATAATGTTGAAGTTATTTTATAAGTTGTTTTCCTGGTTCTTATCATTTTATTTGTTGATACACATCTTCCCAGGATTCTCTGAAACCCTCTCATTTTTTATGGTAAAATGGTATTCATTACATTCATAAGTGATAATTTTCTAGTTATTTCTGCATTAATGGGCACAAACCCCTACTTCCTAGCCTTTTCATCCTATAAAAGGAACATTTTATATAAAAACACATATCTCTATTTGTACATCTATGTAAAAATGTACATATATATTTAGGCATATGGGACTAAGTGTTTAAATACTTTAATCTAGCAGATAGTATTATGACTTTGATCTGACATTGATGGTAATTTTCAAGCCCTGTGCATGGTTCTCTTATTTTAAGAACTGATTAATTCCTTTTTTCATGAGTTCATGTTGTTCTGCAATATTAGGAATATTTAATTTTCACACAGTAGAAATCAGAAGTTTTTTTAGGGCAGCCAGGTATAAAAAAGAAAACATAAAAGACTAATTGACTATTCCTATTCATATATAGAAGGCAATTTTCATTGTTCCCTTATTTCAAAACATTGTAAAAATATAAATGTGGTAGGAATTTATTAACCATTTTCTTGTGCATAATTGAACAAGCTCACTGAGACTGTTTGGGGAATATATGCTTAAATACATAGACTAAAAAGGTAATCACAAGTTTTAAACCAATAGAAAATATAATTAATTTGTTTTTAGAAATCCAAGCCTGAAGTAGTGCTTAAATGTGTGGTTAGGTAATTTTTTTTAAATTTTCCTATTCAAAAAAGGCATAAATAGACCTTTCCATAAGTAGGATGGACTTTGTCATGGAGTGGTATATTGTACATCACTAGAGTAGACTAAACAGAAGCTGAGTGAATATTTGTCAGGGATGTGATTAATTGAAAGTGATTTGACTATGCTTGGAGCAACCAACTCCCTCTTAACTTAATATTCTATGACTATAATTATAAAGGTATGGCATGATTTTCTAAAAAATATTAAGTGGTAGCAAGATCACATGGAATTTTTTGTTGTTAATGTATTTTTCCTAAGAAATCATATTATTCATTGAAGTATTTGGGGGGGGGAAACATGTGCAAGAGTAGGAAATAATTTTATGGGTAGAGTTAAGATGTTGCAGTAGCAAGAAGGATGATGAAGCTCCACCAACGCAGTTTCTCCATAAAGAGCTAGAAAATGCATCAGATTGACTTCTTCTCAGTAATTCTGAGGAAAAAAATCAGTCACAATGTGTCTTCTCAGTCCAGGTCAGCATAGGGATACAGACAGATAATAGGCCTATGGATGTTAGGGATGAGGATCTGGTCAGACACAGAACATTCAAGCATGGGAGAACAAAAAGTGAACCAAGGCTTTGCAATTAGGCAATAACAGGATTCAGACCCAAACAGGAGGATGCCAATCTTGTGTAAGATGCAGGATCCCCTGCCAGTAGGAAAGCTGACAGCTGGCAAATAGATCTTTCATTACTCAGTTCCAGGTGACAGTACAGGGTGGATTATGTAGGAGACCTACATCTAGGAATGGTTTTCCATTTTGTAGTAAGAACTGATTGTAGGGCATAGGCTGCCTATTAAGCAAGGAAAAAGTTCAGAAACAAATATTAGCAAGATAACTCTAATCCCCAAAATTATGTGGGGTATCAATTCTAGCTTTCAGCCCAGTATTAAATCTATAGTAAAATAACCAGGGCAGGAATCTAAAACCAAAGGGGAACCAACAGAATTTTCTTGCTGTCTGAATTTAGCTGCAGTCTACTAGAACTCCTAACCAGAGACCAGCCCACAAACATGTTGTCCAACCCAAAACCAGTTTAGGAACTTGCGGACCTCAGACCAATAACATAGTGATCAGACTTTGCATTGGACCACACCACCTTTGGAATACTGAAATGTTGCAAATTCCCAGTCTAAGCTATCTTTGAGGTCCTAGAGTAACACAACACACCAAAAAGAAGAAGAAAGACATTCTCTACAAAAATATTCAGAGCCCATCCTTCACATAAATCCTGAAATCAGTTAGTAAGCTAAAGTAATGAGTAAAAATAAACAAACAAAAAGAATTCTACTATTCAGGACCTTAATGATGACAGGAATACTCAAGACACAAATCCAGAAGAAAAGAATAACCCCCAAACATCTGCAAACAGAACCTCAAGGAAAACACAGCTTAGACCTATGAAAAATAGAAAGCAAGAGTTTTTTTTTAAGCTTAAAATGATGCTCAAAAATTAAAATGCTAGAGTACAAAATAATGAGAAAAGAAATGAGAGCTAAGGAAAAAAAAGATTTGGAAAGAGAATTAACAGCCTGGAACAAGAGACAAAAAATTTCATCCAACAGGGAAAAACATGAAAATTAGAAAAGACTAAATAGATGCTAATGATTCTGTAAAATGACAAGATATAGTCAAATAAAAGGATTGAGAAAAATAGATGACAGTATAATGTATTTTATGAGATACTTTACAAAATAGTTGACCTGGCAAACAGATTATAATGAAATATTTTAAGAATGGAGGAAAGATGAGGGTAAACATCCTATTTCAAGAAATCAGAAAGAAAATCTGGACATACTCTTAGAAACAGAGGGCACAGTAAAGATACAATCTACCAGTCACTTCCTGAAAGAAACCCCAAAATGAATACTCCAGGGACTAGTATAGCCAAAATCTAGTTTCCACAACAAAGAAAAAATATTATGAATGGCTAGAAAGAAAGAATTCAAATACCAATGATCCATACTCAGGGTCATATTTGTTCTAGTCTTCACTGCTATGCAGAAACAGAGAACATATAATGTAATATTCCAGAAATCAAAGGATACAGATGTGTAGCTGAGGGTAAATTATGAGCAGTAATTCATTACAATCCAACAGGGCTTTTTATTTTTAAATGAATCTTTAATGAAATAAAGGGTTTTCAAATATCCCTGATAGGACCAGAATTGAGAAAAAACTTTGGCATGTAAAGGTAGGAGTCAAAAGAAACAGAAAATGGTAAACATGAGCAAGTAATCATAAGAAATAAAAAAGGACAAACTATTTAGAATCTAAAATAAAGAAATTATACTTGATCACTATCAGCGGTCTTACAGGGAGTACAATTAGAGGGAATGCAGTGTTTTTTATCATCTTGATGACAGTAAAAGAATAGAAAGGAAAAAAAGGAAAACACTAGAGGAGAGGGAGAAGAATCGTGGAGAAAATTATGTCTCAAAATTGGGATTTGCAAATAGAAGTCATACAAACAGGGAGGAATACCAAACATATACAAACATTCTTGTATACAAGAACACAAACAGGGATGAAGGATAATATGAAGGGGGAAGTACTTGAACTTCAGTTTCATATAAACTGGTCAAAGGATTAAAAAATACACACAGAATTGGAAACAAAAATACACTCTCCGTAATCAGTCCACAAATGTTTATTAAATGACTACTAGGATTAGAAAGAAAGGTAAAAGACAGTTCATGCTCCCAAGAAGCTCACATTCTAATGGAGAGATAACAAACTAACAACTATGTACAAACAGGAAATATCCAATTTAAATGAGAAATTTACAGGGGGAAAATCACTAAAATTAATGGCGATCCAGAAAAAGCTTCTTGAAAGAGGTAAGAATTTACCTAGGACTTGAAAGAAATAAGGGAAGACAGAAAGTGGAGATAAGGAGGGAGAAAATTCCAGGCATGTGAAAATTCCGGCCAGTGAAAATGGACAGTTGGAAGGTGAGATGTCCTATTAGAAGAATAGCAAGGAGGTCAGGGTCATTGGATCATTGAGTGCATGGGTAGAGGAGGTAAGGTCTAAGAAAACTGGAAAAGTGGGAGGAAGGTGCGTTCAAAGGGTTTTAAATGCCAAACAGAGGACTTTGTATATGATTCTGGAAGTAATAGGGAGCCACTAGAGTTATGAGAGATGACGTGGTCAGACTTACATTTTAGGAAAATAATTTTTACAGTTGAGTGAAGCATGGACTAGATTGAATGAGGATAGATCGGTGGCAGGGAGACAGGGCAGTAGGATATTGCAACAGTTCAGGTGTGAGGTGATAAAAAGTTGCACTAGGGGGGTGTCATTCAACCAATAAACAGGAGAGAAAAAGGAAAAAGAAAAGCATGGAAGAATAAGAAGGATAGATGAAAGGAGTCAGACATGACTAAAGAAGTGAACATCAAAAGATTAAGGGAGAGATTCGATTTAAATCAAACACACTTTAAGGGAGGAGGATTTTAAAGACTATGTTAAAAGAAATAAAAGGATATGAACCTACTCTTGGTTTCTGGGTGAGAGGAAAGATCAATCAGTAGAGAAACAGAGGCAATACACCAAATCTAGAACACTCGATGCTGAGCTCACTCTTGTCTATACTACACTCTTGTTTGTTAGAGCCAACCTAATTCATTTGAATTCCAATTAAGCTATTGTCTTACTCAGCTGCTACATTCTAAAAAATGCCATATTTGACCCTGGTAATGTTTTGTGCATTAATTGATTGCCTTGTGGCTATCTCCTTCTCCTCCTCTTTTATTACCAGTCTTTTTTGTTAATCTCTCCCCCTTCCCCAGCCCTGCCCCCAGCATTCTTTCTGGTCTCCATTCTTTTTCTGCTCTCATTCCTTTCACTGATTCTTTCATGTTCTCAACTCTGAACAAAGGTAGAATGAGATTTGGAAGAAACATTGGAGGGACATTGTGGGGAAGGAGAAAAAGAAATCACCTTTCTCTAGTAGATACAGAACAATTGTTCTTTGATACCCCAAGTGAGAGGAGTTTTCAGACTTTCATTCTTAATAAAGATGTCAGGGGAAAAGAACAAACTAATATCAGAGAAGAGGGCTGTAATATTTGATATGATAATGAATAGTGAGGTTTATAAGCTTTTTTGGTGGAGTCATGCCGACTTTGGAAGATAGTCCCACTAGATGAGAATTATCCTATAGAGTTTAATCCAATTTTATTCAAAAGTCAGGGTGAGGTGCATGGTTGTCAGCTTTTCCCTTGAAAAAAAAATCCTTTCCTTTAAAATGACATTGAAAGGTATTAGGGTTCTGATTAAAAATCTCTCCTGTGATGGAGACAAAAGACAGAAACAGATGAGGTTTTTTTTTCCCCTTCTGTCTCTCTCTCTCTCTCTCTCTCTCTCTCTCTCTCTCTCTCTCTCTCTCTCTCTCTCTCTCTCTCTCTGTCTCTGTCTGTCTCTCTGTCTCTGTCTCTCTCCTGCCTTTCTTCCCTTCCTTCTCTTCTCTTTTTTTCTAACCACCCTTCCTATCATTTCTATTTCCTTCTTTCTCTTGCTAATCTTTATTCCTCTCCATTCTCCCCTTCTCCTCAGTCTATATTAAAGTCCAATCAGTATCATTTTCCAACCTCAATACTAGTGTCACCCAGGGCTGAAAGAGTGACCTTGGGATGGAAGTTAGGAGCTCCATGTGCTGAAGCTGGGCTGTCTGTACCCTAGCATTCTTTCTGCCTTTCACAAGCTGGTGCCAAATCACTTACCTCATCCTTATTTTTTTCCCCAAAGCTTGCAGTTGCCTCATATTCTGTGATATGTAAAATTAAGTTTCACCTGGTGTGAATCACAGCTGTATTTTATTTATTACAAAGGCCTGTTTCATGGGTCAGAAACACATATGTAGATATTGATGTATATGTGTGTGTGTGTGTGTGTGCATAACTTTTTTAAGCATCAATACCACATGGTCCTGGAGACTGCTCACCATCTTTATGGATTTTAATTGGAAGTAGCCCTAAAGAACAAATCCTGGGGGGGACTTGGCAAACTGTATCCTTATTTCAGGAATCTTTTTTATCTGTACCCCCACTCCACACACTTCATCTAAGATAAATGGAAACATGAAGGTAGAACTAGTTCCACAAGGATCATAACTTATGGAAAATTTCTGCATGTGTAACTGTATCATTTCCAATGTCTCCCAAGTTACTATATTCATCTTTCACTCTCTCGCTCTACAACATGCCAGAGATACAAAATATTTTTTTTAAAGCAGAATACACAACATCACAATAGAAGACTAAAGGACTGAACATTGTGGTAATAAAAATGAATCATAGATTTTTTTTTGTCATTTTGGAGGGGGTAGGCAGGGCAATTTGGGGTTAAGTGACTTGCCCAAGGTCACACAGCTCCCAAGTATTAAGTGTCTGAGACTGGATTCAAACTCAGGTCCTCCTGACTCCAGGGTCAGTGCTCTATTCACTATGCCACCTAGCTGCCCCTGACTCATAGATTTAGAGATAGAATGGTCCTTAGAGACCATAAAATTCAACCCTCTAATTTTGCAAATGAAGAAACTACTATAGTTCAGAGAAGGGGAGGGAGACACAGAGAGAGAGAGAAAGAGAGAGAGACAGAGAGAGAGAACAAAAGAAGGAGAGAAAGAAAGCAAAAAGAAAGAGCATTTATCAAGTGCTTGCTATGTGCTAGGAGCTGTACTAAGCAGCAGAGATACAAAAATTTTTAAAGTGACAATCTGCCTTCAAGAAGCTAACATTCTAATGGAAAGAAAGCTATAGGGAAGAGGTAACAAGGAAGGGAGTTTTGTTCTGGGAAAATGTGAAAAGGGGAGAAATGCCAGGGTTCATACAACTAATAAGGGTAAAAATCAGGATTTAAACTCGGGTCCTCCTAACTCCAAGTCCAGTACACTATGCTCCCTCCCCTTTCTCCAGTATTTTTGTCTCTCACATTCTGTTGGTCCTCTAAGTAGGATCGGGAAATGTGCTCTTATTTTATTATATACTTCTTGAGTTATTCTATTAACTTAGGAGCAAAGAGAAAGGAAATATTACATAGAAACTGTCTATTGGAACTTGAAAAATAATCAGCAAGTTAGAAAAAACAATTTTTCCCCAGGCCATTCAGGAAAATTGGGCCAATTTCTGCCAGGCAAGGAAACAGACATATTCAACTGAGGACATTCTAGAAGGGAGAACTTTGGTCAACATGGAGGCATCATTGATAATTTGGTAGTTCTGCTTTCTGAATTGATAACAGCTCCAGTTTTGACTTTGGCTAGGAGTCAATGGTAATAGTATATGCGGTGAGGCTTAATAAAAGATGTCTCCAGTAAATTTATTGAGAGGTAGAATTATTTGTTGTTGTTTTGGGTTTTTTCCCTTTATACATATCAATTGTTTGGAAATATGTTTTATTAGTGCATAAAAATGTCCAAACAGGCATCTGGACGCAGTAATATTGCATCATTCTTGATGCATTCTCCCAATCCCTATCCAGATGGCTAAATCATGGTTCAGAAGCAGGTAGATGGCACCATGGGTAGAGTTTAGTTACTTGGATTCAGTAACAAATTGAATTCAAATATTGCTAAAGACACTTAGTTGTGTGACACTGATTAAGTGATTTAACCATTCTTTGCCTTAGTTACCTCCTTTGTAAAATGGAGGCAGGGGGGTTGCACTTGATGGTTTCAAACACTGTCTCCCAACTTTAAATCATTGATGCCATGATTCATCTGGCTTAGTGGTCTAGTTAATGAGGAACTTTCTATGACCCTATGGAAGAGCAGCTCATATATCTGCCACCAGAGAAAGTGAGGCACAGCAGGGAAATAGTAGAACTGTTTTACAAATGAATGCTGGAAGTCATTACAGAGATAAGCTTTGAAGTCCACTTGTTTGTTTTTAAAGACTTGGGTGAATGGATTGACCCACTAAAAGGAAAAGGTGCTCAAAGAAGTTGGCAGAGTAGGATTGAAGGCTGAATATCCAAAAAAGGACAAAGAAATTTATCACATCATTGCTTCAAATTAATCCACAATCTTTCAAACTTGAGCACACCACAACCTTCCTACATGCCTTCCTAGCCTGAACAAATCTTGTTCATGCCTTTTTCTAAATTATTAAGAGGCTTCAGGAAGCAGAAAAACTAAGAGAAAGAGTCTTCACGCAGAAAAGTTTTTTTTTTCTATTTTAAAAATGCTTATAGGATCTCTGGAACAAGAAAGACAGAAGAAAGAAAATAGGAAAAGAGGAGGAGAGATAAGATATTCCATAAAAAGATACTTTAATATCAAAGCATATGGATTATTAGAGAGGAGGAACAGATACCCTCCTCCTCAAAAAAAAATAGTTGAATTAAAGAAATAAAAAAGGGGAAAAGAAGCATAAGGAAGTGTCATATGACTATGGACATAACATTGAATTTTGTGTCAGAAGAGCAGTTTGGATCCCAGTCTGGCAATTTACTTCATGTGTGATTTGAGGAAAGTCATTTATCCTCTCTGGGTCTCAGTTTCCTCATCTATAAAACCAGGAGGGTTGAACTCTAATGTCCATTCCAACTTGGAATCCATTATTCTATGACCTTGAAGACAAATGTTCTCATATACCAGAAAGAATTAAACCTGAAAATATAAAAAGGAATCAGAAATGGTCATAAAACACATGAGGAAGCGAGGAAGAGAAGATGGGAGAGCAATGAAAAGTGGACAGCATTATGTTTCTAAGAATTCTAATATGCTCAAAGTAATGCTTTTGGCAATGCTGTTGGTTTAGTAGAGGAAAAGTATAGTAGAAATAGAAGACATGAACATACATTTACAGCATTTACAACCTCATTTTAGATGATTTCTCAAGCTGGATTTTTCATCTCCTTCCTCCATTTATTTACATAAGCTCTCTCCCTCCTTAGTTTGTAAGGGAGTAAGGTCCCTCCTTAGTTTTGTCTCTTAGAATCCTTGTTTGTTTTTTCCAGGATCACCTCAACTCCTTTCTCTTCCATTAAATCTTCCCTGACTCCACTCCATCATACGTCCAACTGCCAGTCCTGTCTGTGTCCCTAGTTTTTCTTGTATTTTAGATGTTGTTCCCCAACCCACTTGAATGTAAGCCTCTTGAGGGCAGCCACTTTCATTTTTGTTTTGGGGTCCCTAGTGCCTCATACATAAGAAGTGCTTTATAAATATTTTCTGAATTCAATAAATAAAATTATGCGAATAAAATTGGAGATTAATATAAGAGCACTCAAAACATAGAATGCTGCAAATAGAAAATATCATAAATATGACCAAAATTGGAATGGGAGATTTGCTGGCTATGTGAGATATTACCTTTGTGTGTTTCAATATCTGTGCCTGTGCATCTATATTTACTGTAGTCTCATTTTTGTTGTAGAACTCAAATTAAGTGACTTTAAGTTGGAAATAATGCTTTCTATTGCAAATGTCATTTTTGTAGTGGATAGTTCAGAGTAGAATTTTTAGAAACCCTGTAGCTGACATCGTTTGTAAGGGATGTTTAAAGAGATCTTGTTGAAAAAAGTTTCAAGCTGTTGAAGAGTTGCAACACTAAAGAGTGGGAAATGCACTAGATTTGAAGTCTGAAGATCTGTGTTCAAATGTTGGCTCTGACCTATCTTTGTGACTTTGGGCAAGTCAATTCATCCTTCCAGGCCTTGATTTCCTTTTCTGTAAAATGAAGATATTGGTCAAGATGACCTCTAAGGTCCCTTTAAGCTCTCAATGTATGATCTCATGATTCTTCTAGCTCCAAATCAATGTGACAGCAAAGGTCCCTGAATGGCCGCAGTGGCAAGCAATTGCATCTATAATAATGCCACACTTTCTGGGACTTAGGAAAGGTCAAGGGAGTCTGGTGCAAGGTTTTAGTTTAAAATAATGCAAATGCATTGGTCATGGAAGATGGACAGAGAGGGGGCAATTCTAATTAATTTCTTGTCAGCTTTGATTCAAAAGTCTTTAGACCCACAATGGTTGGAATAAAATAGGAGTTCGGGAAAAATTTAAGATGACCAGCTATAAAGTCTATAATTCTCTTTTTATCTGACTTCACTTGGTTCCTAATTCAGCTCACCCTAAGAAGCTAAAGGGAGATTAGTTTCTTTATAGCTGCTTAATATCCAATCTAAATGGAACCTGAGTTATTTTTAACATTTCACTGAAAATCACCTTCATTTTAGAGGCTCACTAAGCATATGATCCTACCTTAAGGTGCTATATAAATGTCAGGTATCATTATCATGTACCTGAAGGAGGTCTAAAACAGTTTATTTTGTAGATTGTAGTTTGGTATATCTGTGAATTACAATTATATTATTTATTTGAATAATAATGTGGTATTAAAATAAATAGAAAATTAACAAAAGTAATAATAGTAAGCATAAAGTGATAATTAGAAATGTTTGTAAATAATTAGTAAGTACTGCTAGTAATTATAAAAATTACTGACATAATAAATTAGTCATAATAGTAAATAAGAATAAATTAAAAGGCAAAATATAAAAAGTATTAAAATAATTTTAAAAGTAAAATAATAATGATTATATTCAATTAAATCCTAAGATTGATCAATTATAGGATGATAAATTTAGAATTTGAATAGGACCTTGGAGGTCACATAGGACAACTCCATTTTTACAAAAAAGAAAAGTAAGTTTAACAAATATCAAGACACTTGCAAAGTTACATGAGTAGTCAAGTGGCAAACTAGCATTCTTTCTACTCTACCATGCTTTCATCAATAAGAAAGCATTCATTAAACAGCTACCATAAATGAGGCACTGGAAAAAGAGAAAACAGTTTTCTCCTTGTTCTCCTTAATAAGTCACATTTAATAGGACTGAATTTAATTAATCTCTTCATTGTCAAATCTGATGGCATTTTCTAAATATTCATCTTCCTGAACTTCTTAAATAATATGGCACTTTTGAAAACTCTCTCCTTCTGAAAAAAAAAAACCCTCTTCTTCTTTTGCTTTTTGGAGGGCAATTGGGGTTAAGTGACTTGCCCAAGGCCACATGGCTAGTAAGTGTGTCAAGTGTCTGAGGCTGGATTCAAACTCAGGTCTTCCTGGGCTGGTGCTCTACTCACTGAGCCACCTACCACCCCAAAAACTCTGTTCTTTAAATACTTCCCCCTAACTCCTTTGCATAGGTGGAAAGTCCATGGTTGTGGAATATTGCACATAATATTAATTTTTTGGGTTTTGTATGTATTAACTAGAGTGTATGTGTAGAGATAGATAGACAGACAGACAGACAGACAGATGGATAGATGATAGATAGATAGATAGATAAATAGATAGATAGATAGATAGATAGATAGATAGATAGATAGATAGATAGATAGATAGATA
>NW_027185761.1:626488-627897 GCF_028583685.1 Petaurus breviceps papuanus | reverse complement strand
ATAGATAGATAGATAGATAGATAGATAGATAGATAGATAGATAGATATACTGAAGGTCAAAACCAAGAAGTGGGTCAGAATTCTCAGAATTATGGTGGGAATGCACAATCAAATAAGGATTGAAAATCATGACACCAAAATACAGAAAGGCTGTCTGGTCAGAAGAGAGTAAGAACCTATGAAAAAAGAATGATTAACAAAAGTCAGAATCCAGTCAAAGATCATGGAAAATTCACAAAATGAGAAAGTAAACACAAAATCCTTTCAGCCTTTCTGTACCTACAATCAAAGGGTTAGAAAAATGCTTATGAAAGGAAGTGCCAAGAGGAAAGAGATGACTGATTCAGTTGCTTTTCAAGTCTAGTGCTTATTGAGGGAGGCAGGGCTTGTAAAAAGAGAAAGAACTTGGTTTAGAAGGTCAAGAGCAAGATCATAATGTGTTAAGAGAGGTCCGTGTTGCAGTGGTTAGAGTGACTTGTATAATTTTGATTTAATAGCTCTATAAGGAGTGCTAAGTAGAAGGACTGTGAAACTATGTGAAGTATGAGAGAAAAGCCAAAGTTTGATCAACACGTTGCTGAGTCAATGTCTTAGACAGCTGGTGGAGAAGCTTTTAAACTACAATCCAAGTTTAAATAGGACTTCCTAAAAGAAATACAGGGAGAGTTTACTGGGAAACTTTTGTTATTTATATAGACTACATGGTGGGGTGGGGGAGGATCAAATTTGCTGCTTCTAGTACAAAGAGTATGAATTCCTCCCCTTGGAATCAGATGTTTGCACACAGTCCAACAAAGAGGGGCATTGGACTTGGATTTCAGAAAGATCTCATTTACCTTCTTCCTCAAACAAAGCAGTTTGGTTTGGTTCTGGGAAAGTTACTTAATGTCTTTGGACCTGATCCCTCATCTGTAAAATGAGGATATTGGACATGATGCTTTCTACAATCTCTTCCAGCTCTAAATCTATGAACCAATGATCTTCTAGGGAGGAAAAGAAACCCATGCTCTGAAGGAGAGAGTGACTGAACCAGAAGAGTTATGGGAAGAGACGTGTTCAAGGTCAAACAAATGCAGCCATGGCTAGTTCAATCATCCTGAAGTAGTGGAGGAGCCAGAAGAGAGGTGCGTGGGTTATTCAGATGGCCTGGTACTGAGAGTAGCTAATTACAGCAGGAGGCTGGGCACACACTTGATCAGGAGAAACCAAGACCAGGACAAAAAACTCAGCAATGTCCCTGACAGAATGAGGCTAAATAAAAGAGCACAAAGGTCAGAATAAAGTTAGATGGATACGTGCATACATGAATGCATAAGTGAATGGATGGATGGGTAGATGGATGGATGGACAGCTAAAAAATCAAATGAATGAATGAATGAATGAATGAATGAATGAATGAATGAATGAAT